>NC_134082.1:37915815-38123962 GCF_000715075.1 Nicotiana tabacum
AGCCAATCTCTAGGCCTCACTTTGTAACCATGTACAGAGCTTAATAAGATGTCCCTCTGGACATTTATAGGTATACAAAAGTTCTTCATTTGGTACTTTGTCGATCTTACGAATATCGCTATATCTTATTTAATAGGCCCGATTATTTATCCACATGACTTTACTACATCTAAATAGGTCATAAAATACCATAACTCTTACCTCGATTTAACATTACTGAGGTATGCTACCAAGCTCCAGGTTACGTTCGTTGCTTATCCCATATTTATAAATCTACGTCCTTTAATGCTTCCTCATTATTGTTCATCTTAAGAATGACAGCCTAATCTCACCTCATACTTTGTGGCTTTTGTCTATCCATTGTTGATTCATCTTAATATTGATCTATCATCTACCGCTGATAACTTGGTCTCTTATGTAATACTGCCACTAGGGCTCATGTCTTATCGGAGACATCTGGAGTAATTATATTGATTCACCTAGCGGTGATACTATGCTTCCATAATCGTATATTAAAGCATCCCAATATGACTCACCTTACATGGGTATTTTAATCCCGTATAATTCATGAAATCATCTTCAAATCATTATCCAATCGAACACCCAAACATCATCCTTTATCTTATCACAATCACACTCTCATTCCACTACAAGGGAATCATTCCATTTCTTCTAGATGCTATTAGTCTTAGATTCCTTTGAGTTGATTTAGGCTATATTGAACTTTCTATAACTTAGAGAAACTATTAGCTCTCTTGTTTTCATAGGCTTAATCCCGAGGATTATCAATTCTCATCATCTTCTCATTCGTCCTTCCTCATCCTTACTCCTGTCATAAAACTTTGTCACTTTACTATACTTTGGCTTGCGACCTATATGTATCATTTAAACTATTCGCAACCTTCCTTCAACTTGCTTGCACAGTAGATTTCCTTATGTTATTCTGGAACATCAAGTGAGACATCACATCGTCTCTAACTCTTCTTTACTCTCTTAGCTAGATTTTTTGGTACCTAGAAACCGTAGGCTGGAAGATATGATGCTGACAATGCCGCTATTATTTGTGGATACTGAATCTCCGTGCTTCTAGCCTTTTATCCAAAGCATGGACTATTCCCAACATTCTGCCTCTGAATATCTCGTACGTTGTTCACTTTTACTTTACTTACCTTAAAATTTTGCATCACCTCTTTTATCTCCTTCATGACCTCCTTTCCATATAAGTATAATTCATATTCGCGACTTGAAGTTCTATTCTAATACTTGCACCTCTGGTGTATACACAATCTGGTGAGAGCTTCATACTGACTCCTTATAATGCTGCTACTTTTCTAAGTACTTTACCGTAGAGCCATTATAGAATATAGCTACTGTACTATCTCTATTGCACCTCTGATATTAAGAGTGATTCTGCAATGTCCTCAGTCACGATTTCTATAATTTTCTAGGTCCAATAATTAGACTCCTGATTTACTTTATTGATGTAACTCTTTAGTTTCCTCTTCCCTCTAATCAACCTTTATGTAGGCTTAAGCTATCTTTCGATCTACGGCTTATGGCCTTAGTTATTGCTTTAGCCCTTCATGGACGCTATGGAATATCCAGGATACAATCTTCTAACAATTCAATCCTTTGTCTATGACCGAGACTCAATTATTCCTTTTTAACTTATAACGGAGTCTCCTACGACTGTATGATTGTCAACATATATACTGGATGGATAATACTCCAAAATCTTAAGTGCGTTCATAACGTAACTAACTCTGGATCATTGATCAAATAATTCCTTCCTATCCTTCTCAGCTTCCTTTAAACATAATCAATTACTTTTCCTGGTCTTTCTGCCCCCTTGTTGCATGCGTACTGAAATTATCGTAATGCCCACACATATTGGAATTCCCTAGGTGCCACTTTCTTATGGAGTACATACAATGTTGTTGTGAGAATGTTGTTATAGGACCATTTCCTTTTTAGTCACTGAGCTTAGGTTGAAGCATACTTCCTTACTTTCCCATCTAGTCTTTCATTGTAGTAGTTAGGGAGGATCCTCTGACTCTTGTAAAGCCGTGAGCGTATTACATTGTATATTAGACGGACCTTTTGTTGTTCTTATTTGCCTATAATTATCCATAGTTACTTACTTCCCACATACTGCTCTAATTAACAGGATATATCTACAAGCCTCTACTGATGGATATACTATGATTGGAACAGGGCCCCGACCTACTCATAACATATATACATATATATACAAGATGTACATAAAGCTCTAGACCCAGCAACTTCGAAGGGCATAGAGCTTACTGGGATATGAATTTTTTTATGTCTCGTTATGAAACTTGTATAATTACGAGATCATGCAAAATTAAGGAGGAGCTTAGCCTTAACATACCAAGAGTAGGAAAAAATCCGTATGATATTTTTGGAAAAAGTTACACCGTACTCCCTTAGAATCAAAAAATCTCACGTTGCTAAGGTGCTAAGAAATCTCGTCGGAATTTTGGTTGCTAAAGTAGGAATTCTTGTAAATGTTATGAATTCTCTTTGTTTTGTAACCTTTGCAATAGGAATTCATTATTAAATTACTACTTGAATGTTTAAAGTCTAAAGAAGCCAAAATGTCAATTCTTTAAGTCTTACGTGGCACATTAGCTTGCAACCTTTCTTTGTGAATAATGACTCATATAATTTGATCCATCTTGCTGCCACAATTTGGCATTTAAGCTTATCCACAATTCTAGTTAATTAACCATTAATCTCCTGATTAACTTGTTAATCTCTCACTAATCAATAATTAACCAATTACCCACATACTTAAGATTTATCCAAAATTACATAGAATAATACTTAATTTTAACGTACTTCATGCACCGTATTATAATGGTCATGTGGTACCTTGTATGATACTAATCCATAAACACCGGGTATTTATAGTCCGGCCCGTGTTTTATCTCAAACTGCCAAACTTCGACGAAATTCATTTTCATCGATTTGCTTATCCTCTCACCTTCACGAATTTACTTATCACTTGCTTGAAATAGCATAACACGTATAATCTCAAAATAATCTCATTCCTAATCTTACATCGATTAACTTATGACGAAACTTAAACGTACGAAAATGCGGGATGTGACATCTCATTTCCTGAGCTTCCATCAATTTATTTATGGCATACTTCCACGTATGAAAATGTGAGGTATAAAAAGTATACATTTCGAAAATCATCCAATTTCATCCATGAATTGACCCTCAAAGCAAGGATTTGCTATCTCATAACTTTGGGGCTTAAAACTCCAATTTTTGCAATCCAAATACGGATAAAAATAATAAAAGACGAAAAGAATCTTGAAAAAACATTAAATAAAGGTCATATATTTATCCCCTTGTTGAGACAAGAACAACTCCGCAAAAATCACCTCAAACGGAGCTCTAGAACTCAAGATATGCTCAAAATACTAAAATGCTCGGTTTGTCCATTTAAAACACTGTCCAGGCGATTTTTGTTCTTTGTGTTTTCAGGACACTTTCGTGTTCGCGAAGAGCAATTTTTCATGTTGACCGGTCAACCAAAATTTCCTTCTTTGCATTCGCGGGACCACCCTCGCGTTCGCTAAAAAAAAAGTCTGCACTAGAAACCAACAATTTTTTCCGTCACGAAATGGACATAACTCTCTCATACGACATCAGAATTTGATGATTGTTGTTTCTATGGTTCCGTAATTACGATACGGATTTAATGGTTTAATCCAATCATAAATCAAAGGTCGTTGATCAATATGATACCTTTTATGTCAAAAGAAACGACGTTGAAACATCAAATAAGAGTGTGATACAACCCAAACACATCCGAAACACACCCGAGACTCTCGGGACCCCGTCCAATTACACAAACCAGTCCCAAAATATGACACAAACCTACTCGAGGCCTCAAATCACACCAAACAACATCAAAACTATGAATTGATGATCAAATCCTTCTTTTAACTTTCAAACATTCAAACTTTGATGAACGCGTCCGAATTATGCTTAAACATTCTGGAATGATGCCAACTTTACACACAAGTCATAAATCACAATACAAACCTATTCCAAGGCTCGAAATCCCAAACGGACATTGTTAACACCAAAGTCCACTTCAAATCAAACTAAGAAATTTCGAAAACCTTCAAAATGTTAACTTTCCACAATAAGCGCCGAAATACTTCGGACCACTCGATGTTCAATCCGAACACACACCCAAGTCTGAAATCATCAAATGAACCTATTGGAACTTTCAAATCGTCCAAGGTCGTTTACTCAAAAGTCAAACCTTGGTCAAATCTTCCAACTTAAAGCTTCCGAATTGAGAATTTTCCTTCCGAAACAACTCCAAACCGGAAACTCGATTCCGACCTCACTTACAAGTCATGATGCATGAAGTGAAGCTACTCAAGGCCTCAAACCGCCGAACGACATGCTAGAACTCAAAATGACTGGTCGAGTCGTTACATTCTTTCTTAATTCTTTTTATTTTTCCTTCAACTATTTTTTTATAATTTAAGTGTAAGACTTATACAAAGTGAAATTTAATAAGAAAAAAAAAATTATAAGTTAACTTTTAATTAACTTAAGCTCATAAATATTAAAAATAGTTAAATACTATTACATGAAGTGTTTCTTATAATATTTAACATAAAATTTGGGGGCCTTCAGAATATAACTTTTTTATTATAAAGATCAAGTTTAAAATGAAATGAAAAATGTTAGTTTTAAATTCTGGTTTTTCATTCTAGGTAAATAATGATATTCTATTGGATGGTAATACTCACGTTTTTCTTATTTAATTAATATGTTGTTATGACTAAAGGCTAAAGATTAGGAGTCCTTACTTAGTTTAATGAGAACATATTTAATAACCAAATTTTTAGGTGATTTAAATGTCTTAAATCTTAGGAAAGCAACTTATTTCACAATTGTGTCCAATGTAAAATCTATATTTAGCAGGTAAAAAAGGCGAATGATATTTCGCAAAAGACCTTCGTTGTCACGATCCAAAATCTCGCCTTAAGCGTCGTGATGGCATCTAGTCTCTAAGACTAGGTAAGCAAATTTCAATAACAATTCCAACCATTTTTATTTTTTATTTTTTTGAAACAGAATGTAATACAAGTATCGAAACCCAAGCGAACATAATCTTACAACCTCCCAACACTTGTAATAAAGAGTCACGAACTCTAACTGAATATATGGAAAGACCTCAAAAATCAAAATACAATACTGTTCATATACGACTGACAGTACAATAAAGGAAAGAATTTCAAGGGACTACGGCGACCAAACAGCTCTACCTCGAATCTGTTGCGACCAAAACACTCACGCAAGTGTACGCGATCTTCAAGTAATATAGTAATAAGTAAAGTATCGTTCCCACAAGGACTTGTGATCAACTTATAGACTGATGCAAACTCAAACAATTATCGATTCAAGCTAATTCATCACAAAATACATAAATAACCAATTTACAATTTAACTAGTAGACAAACAATAATACAACGCAAAGTTACTACGCCACTTATGAATTTTTCTTTTAACAATTAATAAAAGAGATATTCTGGGGTCATGGGCTTGCTAGAGATCATGCTACGTTTTTAGCTTAAAAATGATTTATTGAATTATCTGGGTTTTTGATTATAGGGTTAATAATACCCATAAGAATCTGTCGATTTCTTATGCACCTATTCAAGTTAAATTAATACCTATATTTCTATGGTATTAATATTAACTCAAATGCATTTACAAATCCTATTTCTCAACAAAACAAGGCAATTAAGTATAGTTCTATATTAATCGCGAATCTTTCACCCGATGCCCAAGATCCAGATCTTGATCTATTTGATTCTATATGCAATCAAGAATTTCCTTTTTCAAGTTTAACTCAAGATTCGTAAATAGTATTTCACTATTAGCTACGCAATAAAATAATTAACAGAAGAATCAAAAAAACAACCCTTAGCGATAAATTCAAGATCATCAATTTAAGCTTCAAACAACATAATCATCTAACACCCATAACCCCAGAATATTTGGGTTTTTTAGCTACTCATAATTATACAAACATCAATAATATAAGTCTTAAACATGAAATAAATAGATATTGGAAGAAGGTTTAGAAAAACTCTTTCAATCCTTGCTCCAAAGTGTTGTCTCCTCTTGATTTTGATCCTCAAAGATGGATCTCCTCATCTCTTTCTCTCTCAAAACGGGTCTGGTCCGTCAATAATGGATGATTTTCCCTTTTTAATCGTGTAGGAAGGGGTTTTGATAATTATACCCTTTTTAGACCAAAATAGAGTAGTTCTGCGATTTTTACACGTCCACGACGCACCGTGCGCCGCGTACATGGAATGGATAGAGGCAGAATACATATTAACGGAGAAAAACTGTGCAACAAAGATTTTTGCACTGCCGCGATGCCCTACGCGGCGCGACAGTGTATTTTTCTGTGCTGCTTCATTTTTCTCTTGTTTTTCTATCCGGGCTTGCTTTGCGACCCCCGAACACGATCCCGACTTGATTTATTTAGCTTTTACTCAGACTTCAAAGCCCCAAATTAATCAAATTCATCCCAAAGTTAGTTCTTAAGTCGGATTAGCTTCCTGCAAGGCATAAAGCATGAATTTAGTACAATTCATTATCATTTAAGCTCAAACCTTTGTAAAATGCAATAATTAAAGTGTTGTTACGACGACTAAAACACGAGTTTTTAGCCTATGATCAACACCCCACACTTAGACCATTGCTTATCCTCGAGCAATTAACATACATTTCACATAAGGATGACCTTTTTATCAAGCAATTTTTTTTAACAACACATGCCGACACTTAAATACCAATTCATAATATTTCAACCTCAAGACATGACTCACAAGTGCCACACATTTTCATAACTTGCTCACTTACTCTAACACAAAGGTCAAAACGTTTCCTTGCTTTCACAAATCATGTTCCCTCCCACAACTATTATAGACTAGTTCCTCTCAACATAGTATTCACGAATATTTAGGAACTCTAAATAGGAAGAATTAACTCACTCTCAGAATTGAAATTCATGTGCAACAGATGACATACCATATGCTTGCCCCTAGTGTAATACTATACTAATTGAGCTTATTCCATCAAAGATCAAATAGGACTTTAACTGTGTGACGACCCAAAGGGTCATTACCGTAGTTCTTCCTTGTTCCGCGCTTTTAACGCCTTGAAAACCTCACTTTTAGTTGCCTCGATTTGCGTGTGCAGTTCGGATGCATAGCCGGAAAGTTTTTATGGTAGAATATGTGAATTATGTGAAAATTTTGATGAATTTCGATATTAATATGCATAATACTGAATTTGGTCAATATTTTGGGTAAACGGACTTGGACCTATATGGGACTTGGGCATGTGCCCGGAATTAAATTCTAAGGTCCCAAGCCCGAGAAATGAATTTTTGTGTGAAATTGTTTTTCTGAAAATGATATGAAAACTTGAAATGAAAATGAGTTAGAAAATACAGGTATCGGGCCCGTAGTTTGGTTCCGGCGCCCGGTACAGGTCTTAAATATGTTTTAAGCACTATCTATAAAGTTTGGATAAAAACGGACGTCATATGACGTGTTTCGGACTTAAAGTGGAGAATTTGAGTTTTATGAAAGTTGAGAGAAAAATCATGTGTTTTGAGGCTTGATCCTATGTATATGATGTTATTTTGGCGATTTGATCGCACGAATGAGTCCGTAAGATGTTTTTAAGATCATATGTATGTTTGGTTTGGAGCCCCGATAGCTCGGGTGAGTTTTGAGTAGGGCCCGGGAGGATTTAGACTTAAGAAAATGCAGGTTCAGGTGTTGCAGACACCAGCGCGGCCGCGGTCATTTCCGCGCGGTCCGTTCTATAGCCGCGCGGCCGCGATGCATTTCTGTGCGGTCTGCGTGGCTGAGTCTGAGGGCTAGGGTTTCAGGTTAACCGGTGAGGCCGGGCACCAAAAAAGTTTGGTCTGCGCTAGGTCCTCAAAAAGGTATACAAGTTCGGAAAATCTCAGTCATTTTTCACTTTTCAAAAACACAAAACCTAAGAGGCGATTTTCCAAACAACTTTTCTTCTCCAAAACGATTGGTAAGTGATTTCTAACTTAATTTATTTATTCCTTAACATCTTTTAACATAATTTCAACTTCAAATCAAAGATTTTCAGGGGTGAAATTGGGTGTTTGGGTAGAACCTAGATTTTCTACAAATTGAGGAGTTGGACCTCAATTTGAGGTTCGATTTCAAAACAAATCATATATTTGGACTCGTGGGGGAATGGGTAACCGGGTTTTGGTCCGAACCTCGAGTTTCGACCACGTGGGTCCGGGGGTATTTTTGACCATTTTGGGAAAAACCTTGTAAAATTTATTTTTCATGCATGGGGAGTGATTCATTTAGTAATTATTAATGTAATGAAGTAACTTATGACTAGATTAGAGTGGATTGGTGGTGGAATCAAGAGGTAAAGCTATACTAGAAGCGTGAGTTGAGTTTGGAGCATTCGAGGTAAGTGTTTGTTCTAACTTTGGCTTGAGGGAATAGGATTAGGATGATATTTGCTACTTGCTAATGTGGAGTACGGTGTATAGGCATGGTGACAGTTATCTATGCATCGGAGTCTAGCATGACCGTGAGTCTGGATTGCTTTTAATTCGAATAATGTGACATAAGCTCCTTGTTTATTTGATAAGATTCATATAATGTGAACGGTTAAGGAAGAATGATTTAAAAGGAGAATGTGTTGGGAATACTCCCTTGCTGGGATGTGTAGACTGATATATATATTCTCCCTTGTCGGGATATTTTGGGCTGTTAGTTGTACCCTTGCCGGGTTAAAGGTATTGAGTTGTTATTCTCCCCTGAAGGGGTCTACTATATGAAGTCAGATATTATGAACTATATTATGGGATCGTGTGGCACGCCGTCCACTTATATATGATATTATGGGATCGTGTGGCACGCCGTCCACTTATATATGATATTATGGGATCGTGTGGCACGCCGTCCACTTATATATGATATTATGGGATCGTGTGGCACGCCGTCCACTTATATATGATATTATGGGATCGTGTGGCACGCCGTCCACTTATATATGATATTATGGGATCGTGTGGCACGCCGTCCACTTATATATGATATTATGGGATCGTGTGGCACGCCGTCCACTTATATATGATATTATGGGATCGTGTGGCACGCCGTCCACTTATATATGATATTATGGGATCGTGTGGCACGCCGTCCACTTATATATGATATTATGGGATCGTGTGGCACGCCGTCCACTTATATATGATATTATGGGATCGTGTGGCACGCCGTCCACTTATATATGATATTATGGGATCGTGTGGCACGCCGTCCACTTATATATGATATTATGGGATCGTGTGGCACGCCGTCCACTTATATATGATATTATGGGATCGTGTGGCACGCCGTCTCTTCTGTTTATTTCCGATACTTCATTTTTACCTGTTATTCCCCGATAGCATGTCCCCTCCTAGCTTTACTTTGTATTATCTTGTTATTGTTTTTTTTCTTGCACTTGTATATATATCTGTACAGGTTAATTGTGGTAGGTCCGGTTTAGCCTCGTCACTACTTTGTCGGGGTTAGGCCAGGCACTTACCAGCACATGGGGTCGGTTGTGCTGATGCTACACTCTGTGCATTTTTGTGCACAGATCAGAGAGCAGCTTACGGACCTCAGCAGTAGGACTTCTGGGAGCTATCTTTAGTCCATGGACTTTCGAGGTAGCCTAGCTGGCGTTCGCAGGCCGAAGTCCCTTTCCATGTTTATCGTTTGTTCATCTTGTATCAGACAAACATGATGTATTTCCTTTCAGACATTGTTTGTAGTATTCTGTAGTAGTCTGTGAGCTAGTGACACCAGACCTTGGGTAGTGATGTGTATTAAACTTCCGCTTAAATTTTGTCTCGTTTATTATATTGTTTGAAAGAAAGTAGGAAAGGTGTTTTAAATATTTGGCTTGCCTAGCTCCGATAGTAGGCGCCATCACGACACCCGATGGTGGGAAATCCGGGTCGTGACAAGTTGGTATCAGAGCACTAGGTTACTTAGGTCTCACAACTCACGGACAACTTGGTAGAGTCTGAGGGATCGGTACGGAGTTGTCTGTATTTATCCCGCAGAGGCTACTGAGTTAGGAAAACTTCACTTTGTTCATTCGTGTCGTGCGATTCTGATTCTCAAGTATTGATCGTCCTCCTACTTTGTTCTTTCGCAAATGGTGAGAACACGTGCTTTCTCTTCTACCGCGTAGCAGCCCGAGCCCCCAGCTCCTATCAGGGGTAGAGGGCGAGGCCGAGGCCGAGGCAGAGCTCAGCCCCGAGTAGCAGTCCCAGAGGTGGAGCCTCGTACTGACTATGACGAGGAGGTTCCAGCTCCAGCAGCTCCAGTGGGCCCAGCTTAGGTCCCAGAGGGTTTCATAGCCACTCCAGTGCTTCAGGACGCTTTGGTCCGACTGGTAGGCTTTATGGAGGGCATTTCTAGAGCGGGTTTGCTTCCCGTAGCTCCAGCCACATCTCAGGCTGGGGGAGGATTTCAGACTCCCGATACTCGTACTGTAGAGCCGGTAGCTCCTCAGGCTCAGGTTCCAGCAGTTCAGCCAGCTGTGGCAGTTCAGCCAGCTGTGGCAGCCCAGCCAGGTATTGCGGCTCAGTCCAGCGATGGTGTGGCTATGTCTGCGAATGCTTTGTGGAGGCTTGATCATTTCACCAAGCTCTTCACAACCACATATAGTGGCACCCCCTCAGAGGATGCTCAGGATTTCATATTCAGCTGTCATGAGGTTCTACGGACTATGGGCATTGTAGAGACCAATGGGGTCGACTTCGCCACTTTTTGCCTGGCAGGATCCGCCAAGACTTGGTGGAGGGATTTTTGTTTAGCCAGGCCAGCAGGGTCGCCATCATTGACCTGGGATCAGTTTTCAGAGTTATTTCTGGGAAAGTTTCTTCCAATTACTCAGCGAGATGCTCTTCGCAGGCAGTTTGAGCGTCTCCAACAGGGTCCTATGACGGTCACCTAGTATGAGACCTGGTTCATTGATCTTGCTCGTCATGCCATTGTGATACTCCCCACCGAAAGAGAGAGGGTGCAGAGGTTTATTGATGGGTTGGCCCAGCCGATCCGTGTTCAGATGGCCATGAGTGCCGGTAGTGAGATTTCATTTCAGGAGGCGGCAGATGGTGCCCGCCGGATAGAGATGGCACTTGCTCAAGGAGGTGGTCCTGGGTCTGATAAGAGGCCCCGTCATTCTGGTAGATTCAGTGATACCTCGTTTGGAGGTAGGGATTCTTATGGTAGAGGCCATCCTTCGAGGCCCTTTCAGTCAGCTCTCTAGGCTTCTCATGGTACACCAGGTGGTCGTGGTTATCAGCCGCAGTATTCTGACCAGCAGCTCTTCAGTTCAGCATCAGCACCTATCAGTGCACCACCATTTCATTATTCTCAGCAGCCGAGGGCTTGTTATACTTGCGGCGATGTGAGTCACATTGCCAGATATTGCCTTCGAGCTTCCAGCAGCTCGCAGCAACAGGGTCCTTGCCGGATGATCCAGGCACCAGTTGCCCCACAGCCTGCCCAGCCAGCTAGAGGCAGGGGTAGATGACATAGAGGTGGAGGTAGAGGTCTTAGAGGTGGAGCTCAGACCGCTAGAGGTTGGGGACAGCCAGCAGCAGATCGTCCCAGGGATATGATTCAGGGAGGTGGGCCCCAACCCCGTTGTTATGCTTTGCCAGCCAGGCCAGAGGCTGAGTCATCAGATGCTGTGATTACAGGTACTATTCTGGTCTGTGATAGGGATGCTTCTGTGCTATTTGATCCCGGATCTACGTATTCATATGTGTCGTCCTATTTTGCACCCTATTTGGTTATGCCTAGTGACTCGTTGAGTATTCCTGTTTATGTGTCAACACCGGTGGGTGATTCTATTATGGTCGACCAAGTTCATCGTTCTTGTATCGTAGTGTTTGGGGGTCTTGAGACCCGTGTTGATTTGTTGCTTTTGGACATGGTCGACTTCGATGTTATATTGGGGATGGATTGGTTATCCCCATACCATGCTATCTTGGATTTCCATGCCAAGTCCGTGACCTTAGCCTTACCGGATTTACCCCGTTTAGAGTGGAGAGGGACTTCTTGTCATTATACCCGCAGTGTTATCTCGTATGTGAAAGCTCGGCATATGGTCGAGAAGGGATGTTTGGCCTACTTGGCGTATGTTCGCGATTCTAGCGCGGAGGCCCCTTCTATTGATTCTATTCCCGTTGTTCGGGAGTTTTCTGAGGTTTTCCCTTAAAACTTGCCGAGTATGCCGCCCGACAGGGATATCGACTTTTGTATTGATTTGGCTCTGGGCACTCAGCCCATTTCTATCCCGCCATATCGTATGGCCCCGCCGGAGTAGAAAGAGTTAAAGGAACAACTGCATGATTTGCTTGAGAAAGGTTTCATTAGACCCAGTGTTTCGCCTTGGGGTGCGCCGGTGTTGTTTGTTAAGAAAAAGGATGGTTCGATGAGAATGTGCATCGATTACCAGCAATTGAACAAGGTTAAAATTAGGAATAAGTATCCACTGCCGAGGATTGATGATTTATTCGACCAGCTTCAGGGTGCGAGTGTGTTCTCGAAGATAGATTTGAGATCTGGTTATCATCAGCTGAGGATTAGGGCGTCTGATGTCCCTAAGACAATATTTCGTACTCGGTACGGGCATTATGAGTTTTTGGTCATGTCATTTGGGTTGACCAATGCCCCAGCAACATGTATGGAATTGATGAACCGAGTGTTCAGGCCCTATATAGATTGGTTCGTGATTGTTTTCATTGATGATATTCTGATATACTCCTGCAATCAGGAGGAGCATGAGCAGCACCTCAGAGTGGTTCTTCAGACCCTGAAGGGTAGTCAGTTGTATGCTAAGTTCTCAAAGTGCGAGTTTTGGTTGAGTTCGGTCGCATTCCTGGGTCATGTCATATCAGCAGCAGGTATTCAGGTAGACCCGAAGAAGATAGAGGCAGTCAAGAACTGGCCTCGACCAACTTCAGCTGCGGAGATTCGGAGTTTCCTGGGGTTAGCAGGTTACTATCGTCGGTTCGTGGATGGGTGTTCATCCATTGCAGCCCCTATGACCAGATTGACCCAGAAAGGTGCCCAATTCAGGTGGTCAGACGAGTGTGAGGCGAGCTTTCAGAAGCTCAAGACGGCTCTGACTACGACACCGGTATTGGTTTTGCCCACAGGTTCAGGGCCATATACGGTCTATTGTGATGCGTCTCGTATTGGGCTTGGTGCAGTGTTGATGCAGGAAGGCAAAGTCATTGCTTATGCTTCGAGGCAGTTGAAGATCCACGAGAAGAATTATCCGGTTCATGATCTCGAGTTGGCAGCCATTGTTCATGCCTTGAAGATCTGGAGGCATTACTTATATGGCGTGACGTGTGAGGTTTACACTGATCACAAGAGTCTTCAGTATCTGTTCAAGCAAAAAGAGTTGAATTTGAGGCAGAGGAGGTGGTTAGAGTTGCTAAAGGATTATGATGTTACTATCTTATACCACCCGGGGAAGGCCAATGTGGTGGCCGATGCATTGAGCAGGAAGTCTGCCAGCATGGGTAGTCTTGCTTATATTCCAGTCAGCCAGAGATCGCTTGCTTTTGATGTTCAGGCCTTGGCCAATCGTCTTGTGAGGTTGGATATTTCTGAGCCAATAAGAGTGTTAGGTTGCACGGTTGCTCATTCATCTCTATTAGATCATATCCGCGAGCGGCAGTTTGAGGATCCCCATTTGTGTGTCTTGAGAGACACGGTGCAGCGTGGAGGTGCCAAGAAAGTAACCTCAGATGATGATGGTGTATTGAGATTGTAGGGGCGAGTTTGTGTGCCCAATGTTGATGGGATTCGAGAGTTGATCTTAGCGAAGGCCCACAGTTCTCGGTATTCTATTCACCCGGGCGCCTCGAAGATGTATTAGGATCTGAGGCAGCACTATTGGTGGCGTAAGATGAAGAAAGACATCATTGTGCATGTGGCTCGGTGTTTGAATTGTCAGCAGGTTAAGTACAAGCATCAAAGACCTGGTGGTCTATTTCAGAGGATTGCACTTACCGAGTGGAAGTGGAAGAGGATTACGATGAAATTCGTTACTGGACTTCCGATGACTCGGAAAAAGTTTGATGCAGTTTGGGTCATTGTTGATAGGCTGACCAAGTCAGCGCATTTTGTTCCTGTTGCAGCCACCTATTCGTCCGAAAGGTTAGCCGAGATTTATATCAGGGAGATTGTTCGCCTTCATGGGGTGCCGCTATCTATCATTTCGGATCGGGGTACGCAGTTTACCTCGCATTTCTGGAGAGCGGTTCAGCGAGAGTTGGGCACCCAGGTTGAGTTGAGTATAACATTTCATCCCCAGACGGACGGTCAGCCCGAGAGGACTATTCAGATTTCTGAGGACATGCTCCAAGCCTGTGTCATTGATTTTGTAGGCTCGTGGGACCAGTTTTTGCCTTTAGCAGAGTTCGCCTACAACAACAGCTACCAGTCCAGCATTCAGATGGTTCCGTATGAGGCGTTTTATGGTAGGCGATGTCGGTCTCCAGTTGGATGGTTTGAGCCGGGAGAGGCTCGATTATTGGGTACGGATCTGGTTCAGGAGGCCTTGGACAAGGTCAGGATTATTCAGGATAGACTTCGTACAGCTCAGTCCAGACAAAAGAGTTATGCAGACTACAAGGTCAGAGATATTGCTTTCATGGTTGGGGAGTGGGTATTGCTCCGTGTATCGCCTATGAAGGGCGTGATACAATTTGGGAAGAAGGGCAACCTTAGCCCTAGGTTCATTGGCCCATTTGAGATTCTTGAGAGTGTGGGAGAGGTGGCCTATAGACTTGCCTTGCCGCCTAGCTTGTCAGCCGGGCATCCAGTTTTTCATGTATTCATGCTTCGGAGATATCACGGCGATCCATCCCACGTGTTAGATTTCAACGATGTCCAATTGGACAAGGATCTGTCATATGAGAAGGAGCCGGTAGCTATACTAGACCGGCAGGTTCGACAGTTGAGGTCGAAGAGTTTTCCTTCGGTGCGTGTTCAGTGGAGAGGTCAGCCTCCTGAGGCATCGACCTGGGAGTCCGAGTCTGATATGAGGAGCAGTTATCCTCATTTATTTCCCGACTCAGGTACTTCTTTCACCGTAGTTCTTCCTTGTTCCGTGCTTTCAAGGCCTTGAAAACCTCGCTTTTAGTTGCCTCGATTGGCATGTACAGTTCGGGCACGTAGCCGGAAAGTTTTTATGATAGAATATGTGAATTATGTGAAACATTTGATGAATTTCGATATTAATATGCATAATACTGACTTCGGTCAACATTTTGGGTAAACGGACCCGGACCTGTGATTCGACGGTCCCGGAGGGTCCGTAGAAAAATATGGGACTTGGGCGTGTGCCCGGAATTAAATTCCGAGGTCCCAAGCCCGAGAAATGAATTTTTGTGTGAAATTATTTTTCTGAAAATGATATGAAAACTTGAAATGAAAATGAGTTAGAAAATATAGGTATCGTGCCCGTAGTTTGGTTCCGGCGCCCGGTACAGGTATTAAATATGTTTTAAGCACTAAAGTTTGGCTAAAAACGGACGTCATATGACGTGTTTCAAACTTAAAGTGGAGAATTTGAGCTTTATGAAGGTTGAGAGAAAAATCATGTGTTTTGAGGCTTGATCCTATGTATATGATGTTATTTTGGCGATTTGATCGCACGAATGAGTCCGTAAGATGTTTTTAAGATCATATGTATGTTTGGTTTGGAGCCCCGAGAGCTCGGGTGAGTTTTGAGTAGGGCCCGGGAGGTTTTAGACTTAAGAAAATGCAGGTTCAGGTGTTGCAGACACTAGCGCGGCCGCGGTCATTTCCGCGCGGTCCGCACTGGAGCCGCGCGGCCGCGATGCATTTCTGTGCGGTCCGCGTGGATGAGTCTGGGGGCTAGGGTTTCAGGTTAACCAGTGCAGCTGCGCACCAAAATAGTGCGGTCCGCGCTGGAAGGGTTCAGAAAAGCCCCAATTTTCTCCCACTCGGCGCGGCCGCAACACATTTTTGTGCCGTCCGCGCCAGGTCCTCAGAAAGGTATACAAGTTCGGAAAATCTCAGTCATTTTTCACTTTTCAAACACACAAAACCTAAGAGGCGATTTTCCAAACAACTTTGTTTTCTCCAAAATGATTGGTAAGTGATTTCTAACTTAATTTCTTTATTCCTTAACATCTTTTAACATAATTTCAACTTCAAATCAAAGATTTTCAGGGGTGAAATTGGGTGTTTGGGTAGAACCTAGGTTTTCTACAAATTGAGGAGTTGGACCTCAATTTGAGGTCCGATTTCAAAACAGATCATATATTTGGACTCGTGGGGGAATGGGTAACCGGGTTTTGGTCCGAACCTCGAGTTTCGACCACGTGGGTCCGGGGGTGTTTTTGACCATTTTTGGGAAAAACCTTGTAAAATTTATTTTTCATGCATGGGGAGTGATTCATTTAGTAATTATTAATGTGATTAAGTAACTTATGACTAGATTCGAGCGGATTGGTGGTGGAATCAAGAGGTAAAGCTATACTAGAAGCGTGAGTTGAGTTTGGAGCATTCGAGGTAAGTGTTTGTTCTAACTTTGGCTTGAGGGAATAGGATTAGGATGATATTTTCTACTTGCTAATGTGGAGTACGGTGTATAGGCATGGTGACGGTTATCTATGCACCGGAGTCTAGCATGACCGTGAGTCTTGATTGCTTTTAATTCGAATAATGTGACACAAGCTCCTTGTTTATTTGATAAGTTTCATATAATGTGAACGGTTGAGGAAGAATGATTTAAAAGGAGAATGTGTTCGGAATACTCCCTTGCCGGGATGTGTAGACTGATATATATATTCTCCCTTGTCGGGATATTTTGGGTTGTTAGCTGTACCTTTGCCGGGTTAAAGGTATTGAGTTGTTATTCTCCCCTGAAGGGGTCTACTATATGAAGTCAGAAATTATGAACTATATTATAGGACCGTGTGGCACGCCGTCCACTTATATATGATATTATGGGATCGTGTGGCACGCCGTCCACTTATATATGATATTATGGGATCGTGTGGCACGCCGTCCACTTATATATGATATTATGGGATCGTGTGGCACGCCGTCCACTTATATATGATATTATGGGATCGTGTGGCACGCCGTCCACTTATATATGATATTATGGGATCGTGTGGCACGCCGTCCACTTATATATGATATTATGGGATCGTGTGGCACGCCGTCCACTTATATATGATATTATGGGATCGTGTGGCACGCCGTCCACTTATATATGATATTATGGGATCGTGTGGCACGCCGTCCACTTATATATGATATTATGGGATCGTGTGGCACGCCGTCCACTTATATATGATATTATGGGATCGTGTGGCACGCCGTCCACTTATATATGATATTATGGGATCGTGTGGCACGCCGTCCACTTATATATGATATTATGGGATCGTGTGGCACGCCGTCCACTTATATATGATATTATGGGATCGTGTGGCACGCCGTCCACTTATATATGATATTATGGGATCGTGTGGCACGCCGTCCACTTATATATATATCTGTACAGGTTAATTGTGGTAGGTCCGATTTAGCCTCGTCACTACTTCGTCGGGGTTAGGCCAGGCACTTACCAGCACATGGGGTCGATTGTGCTGATGCTACACTCTGTGCATTTTTGTGCACAGATCAGGGAGCAGCTTACGGACCTCAGCAGTAGGACTTCTGGGATCTATCTTCAGTCCAGGGACTCTCGAGGTAGCCTAGCTTGCATTCGCAGGCCGAAGTACCTTTCCATGTTTATCGTTTGTTCATCTTGTATCAGACAAACATGATGTATTTCCTTTCAGACATTGTTTGTAGTATTCTGTAGTAGTCCGTGAGCTAGTGACACCAGACCTTGGGTAGTGATGTGTATTAAACTTCCGCTTAAATTTTGTCTCGTTTATTATATTGTTTGAAAGAAAGCAGGAAATGTGTTTTAAATATTTGGCTTGCCTAGCTCCGATAGTAGGCGCCATCACGACACCCGATGGTGGGAAATCCGGGTCGTGACAAACTGGTTGTAATGCAGGCTGAAGAAGGGTGTGATAAATATAGAATGTGGTAGCTACATCTCTTTGAGCACTTCATATATACACCAATTTATTTCACAATTTCAGCATTACTCTTATGTTAAACCATCTCCAACCTTTTTGAGGTTTTACATAATAACAACAAATCCCATTCTCTTTAAGCACCATAAGCTAGGGAATGTTATTAATGAAAATCCATCCCCTATATATATATACACACATATCTTTGTATATTTTTTTTCCGAATAAACAAACAAATCTCTTCTCAACTTTAACAACATTAACACAACACTAAGTGCTCATGAGAGATAGAGGTTCAAACAACTGATATATTTACATAAATTGGTAAGATTTATAATGTGGATGCCAAAGAAATAGGATTAACGGCTCAAAAGGTTTGACTAAGATATATACAACTAGGTGGGAACAATTATAAAACTGGTTCAACAAAGAAATGCCTATATCATCTCCTAAACTGAATAATGCTACTATTTCGCTTTGCAAAACATTTGAGGGCAAGTTCTATATATCAACTGTTATGCACAAAATATTTCAACAACCTCACTCACACATTGGCACACAACTCATTCAAGCTTGGATCTTTCTCGACTCTCTAGTCAAAGTAGTTAAGCATAGTTATAAATACACAATTTAAGGCACTTACTTTAGAATCAAGAACTGAGATTGAGCATCACAAATAAGGTACATACAACTTCTAAAACATGTGCATTTGAGGAGATTAACTCTGTAGTTAGGAACTTTTTATTCAATTGAACTAAAAAATTACACTATAGCCGGTTCAAATACACCCTTGGAAAAGAACCGCAGCATAATGAAAAACCAAGGGGAAAATTTGAAATTAAACCAAAACTAGCATACACTAAACTGAAATAATAGGCAAACATTTTTTTTTGAATTTCGACTTCATTTCCCTCAAGAAAATCCATCGTCGGGAAAAAAATTGAAATTAGTACCATTTACTACCTACAAATGCTATAATCTACCAAATAAAAAAGTTTAACAGTCTAAACAAAATCAAACAACCAAAAATACGAAAACAACAAAAGTAAGTACATTACAATAGGGACAAATCACCCCACACTAAAAATCTTGCATTGTCCCTAATGCAAAAAGATCAAAAATAGATCAGAAAAGAGACTCCCTAAGGACATTGGCCTAAGCATCTTCATCCTTAAAGGTGCTGGAGGGGGTGCCCTTATGCCTCCCCGTCGGCTAGTAGATGCAACCTCAGATAGGCTAGTGTTTGATCTTTTGTTTGGGCGCCGAGACATTATACCTAAACAACATGATATATTAGATAAAAACACACAAAAATTATTTTAAATGCAAGTGGAGTAAATCCCCCACACTTATGTTATTATCATGTTGACACTTAGCATGTATAACAGGGATTCAGACTACCATGTTCTTCAATTAGAATGATATAATGCTTATCGGCCTACCCAATCATTAAAGAGACTTGCAATAATTAAAAATAAAAATAAAAACCAAAAACTAAGCTAGATTTTACAAGCTAGATTAATATTAAACATAAACATAAAAAGAAATTAGTCTATTTTACAAAATTCAAAATTATTATACAAAATATACTATATAGGCACATTAGCATGAATCTTACATCTCATTTTTACATAAAGCAAGTGAAACATCATGGTTTAGCCTAATGTTATAGTTGTTACCACTAATAACATCTTACAATGCAATTTGTTTCTCAATTTGCAACATTACTCAATTTCATGTCACTTAGACATTTTAACAAACACATTGTAAGCATGTCTTGCATTCTTTAAATTTCAACTTGAAATAAGGCAAATTCCCCATATTAACAACAAAAATATACCTCACTTCACAACTATAATATCACCACATCTTCACAATAATATTCAATGCACAAATGCATGCTTGTACCTCACTAAAGACATCATAACTTCTAAAATCTAATATTTCTAAATTACAATTAAAAGTTAGTGATGTTAGTCATTGGGTTGCCTCCCAACAAGCGCCTGATCTAACGTCGCGGCACGACATAAACCACTTTTTGCTTCCACCTTTAAATTATGAATTGTATCCCTAACAGGGTATCCAGTCTGTGGCTATGCTCATTTGGTGGGGCTACAAAGATAACCAGGCCAAGTAATAAATTTTTCACTCGGCACTTCTCGACCTTTAGATGAGGAATGTAATTTTTACTTTTTGGCACAACAAATTCAAGAATATAGGCACTTTCACCCTCACTCTTTGACACCCCCATAGGCTCAGATGGCTCGATTACTGTCTTACTATCTAAACACAATGTGAAAAAATAATTGGAATGAGGTCTAATGCTACCTAACTCATGAATTTTACTACTATTTACATCCCCATTTATACACACACTCAATTCTCCTAAAGTAATGTTATCTACTCCCTCACATGACTCTAGAGCACTTTTCTCAACATTGGCATCATTAAGAAAAACATGATCTAATGATTGGTATTCTTGTTTTAGCTCCTCAATTTGGTCTAGAAGATCTTTTTCAGCTTCATACAACTCATCATTAAATTGTTAGTAAACAACTCATCATCAATTTTTTGTGCAAGCTCATCTCTCTCCTTAGACCAATCTTTCATCAACGTTGTTAGTAAACAACGTCGTTCCACAGATTCCCCTATCGAGAATATCCGTCCCAATACCAACCTTTACTCCCATATTCAAATTAAGATCTATAAGAGGTGAGGCCATGACTAGCCCAAAAATACGAGCCATAAATATCTTCTGTCAACCAAGCGTCTTCATCATTAACCTTGCCTCCGTATATTTCATCCCCATATGTCATCCTGAGAGAACTAGAAACATACTAAGAGAAAAATCCAATAGTTGTAAAAATAAAATATTTACAAAAAAAACAACTTGTAAAGATAAGAATAAAAGTTTGATCTAGAAAAACAGTTAATTTCTAAGTCCCCGGAAGCGACGCCAAAAACTTGTTGCGACCAAAACACTCACGCAAGTGTACACGATCTTCAAGTAATATAGTAATAAGTAAAGTATCGTTCCCACGAGGAATTGTGATCAACTTATAGACTGATGCAAAATCAAACAATTATCGATTCAAGCTAATTCATCACAAAATACATAAATAACCAATTTATAATTTAACTAGTAGACAAACAATAATACAATGCAAAATTACTACGCCACTTATGAATTTTTCTTTTAACAATTAATAAAAGAGATATTCCGGGGTCATGGGCTTGCTAGAGATCATGCTACGTTTTAAGATTAAAAATAATTTATTGAATTATCTGGGTTATTGATTGTAGGGTTAATAATACCCATAAGAATCTGTCGATTTCTTATGCACCTATTCAAGTTAAATTAAAACCTATATTTCTATGGTATTAATATTAACTCAAATGCATTTACAAATCGTATTTCTCAACTAAACAAGGCATTTAAGTATAGTTCTATCTTAATCGCGAATTTTTCACCCGATGCCCAGGATCCAGATCTTACTCTATTTGATTTTATATGCAATCAAGAATTTCCTTTTTCAAGTTTAACTCAAGATTCGTGAATAGTATTTTACTGTTAGCTACGCAGTAAAATAATTAACAGTAGAATCAAATAAACAACCCTTAACGATAAATTCAAGATCATCAATTTAAGCTTCAAACAATATAATCATCTAACACCCATAACCCCAGAATATTTGGGTTTTTTAGCTACTCATAATTATACAAACATCAACAATATAAGTCTTAAACATGAAATAAATAGATATTGGAAGAAGGTTTAGAAAAACTCTTTCAATCCTTGCTCCAAAGTGTTGTCTCCTCTTGATTTTGATCCTCAAAGATGGATCTCCTCGTATCTTTCTCTCTCAAAACAGGTCTGGTCCGTCAATAATGGATGCTTTTCCCTTTTTAATCGTGTAGGAAGGGGTTTTGAATATTATACCCTTTTTAGACCGAAATAGAGTAGTTCTACGATTTTTACACGTCCGCGACGCCCCATGCACTGTGTAAATGGATTGGCCAGAGGCAGAATACATTCTAACGGAGCAAAACAGTGCAGCGAAGATTTTTGCACTGCCGCGGTGCGACCCGCGGCGCGGTAGTGTATTTTTCTGTGCTGCTTCATTTTTTCTCTTGTTTTTCTATCCGGGCTTGCTTTGCGACCCCCGAATACGATCCCGACTTGATATTTAGCTTTTACTCAGACTTCAAAGTCCCAAATTAATCAAATTCATCCCAAAGTTAGTTCTTAAGTCGGATTAGCTTCCTGTAAGGCATAAAGCATGAATTTAGTACAATTCATTATCATTAAAACTCAAACCTTTGTAAAATGCAATAATTAAAGTGTTGTTACAATGACTAAAACACGAGTTTTTAGCCTATGATCAGAATCCTCGCGACCAATATGCTAGCTTTGTCCAAGTCCGATACCTCCAATACTTGGCTTTGCACAAAAATGTGCAGAAGTGTAGCATGAGTACACCACGGTCGGTATCCAGTAAGTATCAAGACTAATCTCAGTGGAGTAGTGACGAGTTACAAGTCAAGACACTCACTAGACAAAATAACCCTTGCAGCATAGCAATATAACGATAATAATGGAAAAACAAGAAGCACTAAATGGCAACAAGATTCACCTAGTGGTGTAATCAGTAAAGCAATAAGAACACCATAAATGTCATTCAACCAAATAAGGAACACAAGGGCAGCCAATTAATCAAGTATTTCTAGCACAAGTTTTCACAATAAAGTCACTCTGTGGTACCTCATCTCATGAACACAAATCACGGGTCTCAACCCACCCTCATATACTCATGGCACCTCGTGCCCACATTTCAAATCACAACAGCACGGGCAACTCACGTGCCAAGATATCAATGTCAAGATCTGCATGGATAACTCACGTGCAAATAACATAATCATCATATACTCACGACACCTCATGCCAACATCTCAGATCACAACATGCACAGATGACTCACACGCGAGTAACATAATCATCATATACTCACGACACCTCGTGCCCACATCTCATATCACAACTCACACAGACAACTGAGTTAAGGAAAATCACACAGTATATCAAATAGCTCACCGAAACAACAAGACATGTTACACAAGGTGTATAATAAAGATAAGGAAAATCACAACATCACATAAAAGTTACTAGCACAATAACCCCACATCATAACACATCACCTCTAACATTGCCACCCTTATCTCTCTTATAGCCGCATGTATCACTCCGCCCTGACAAAATGAAATGCGCCTTATGCCCCATATAACAACAAAACAGTAAAATGCCACCCTTATACTCCACGTAACAACAACAGTGAAATGCCACTCTTAAGACCCGTATAACAACAAAACAGTGAAATGCCACCCTTATACTCCACATAACAACAACGGTGAAATACCTCCCTTTCATATGTACTATCATCACAATAACATAACATGATCAACTCGTATCACAAGGTTCTGTAGGCCACAACCTTTCCCATGATTTCACGATATCCATAATTTTACAGCAAATAGCCTACGACTCAACACAACGTGCATAGTTTCTCAATATCAACAACATGAATGGAAAAGTAACTCAACAAAGGACAACATCTTCTTTAATAACAATTTCAGGAAAATAGATTAATGCCTCTTGATAACTTCAATTTAAATTTATTGTTTAAGAATGAACTCAATAGTGTAAGTATCTCAACAAAAGGGTAACCCAACAATTAAAGAATTCACGAAATGGTTAAAATAGTAATAATCCAAATAAGCATATGGGAGCAACTCGTCAAGTAAAGAATGTGACATTTAACTACAACTTCAAACAAAGCATGTAATAGTAGAAACAACTTCCAATTTAATACATAACGATGTCTATGAGTTTAAACCGATATAATTTCTACATATAAGCCCGAGTAGGTACTCGTAGCCTCACGTACATGGCTTTCACATTACACAATTAGCACAAATGACTCAATTCCTAAGGGGTATTTTCCCCACCCAAGTTTAGGCAAGATACTTACCTCAACGAAGCTAGACCGATACTCTAAAATGGTCTTCTCATGTGAAACAACCTCCGAATAGCTGAAATCTAGCAAAAATAATTTCGTAACATAATTAAAACTCATAGGAACCAATTCTGGATAATAAAACTTAGGTCTTTTCATTAAAACTAAAAAGCCAACCTCTAGGTACGCACCTCGAAACTCAATAAAATTCTCAAAACCCGAACTCCCATTCCGATACGAGTTCAACCATACCAAAATTATCAAATTCCGATAACGAATCGTATTCCAAATCCCCATTTTTCGTTTTTGAAAAGTTCTACAAATTTCTCTAATTTTTTCCATTTGATTCACTTATAATTTATGAAAATAACCATGGTATTATGAAATATAATCATTTTCGGATATAGAACACTTACCTAAGACGGACTTGTGTAAACTCTCTCCAGAATCTCCCAAAATCGAAAACGAAATAAAGAAATGACCAACTTCGATCTCTTATGTTTCTATCCAGCTTCACACATGTGGACAAATTTGCACACCTGCGAGCTCGCTTTTACGAGACAATTCTCGCTTCTGTGAATGCACCGGCCAACAAACCCCTTGCACTTGCGGCAGAAAGTCTGCTTCTGTGCAAATGCAGGTGAAAGTAGGCCATCGCTTCTGCGCTTCCTTCGCTTTTGCGATGCCAAGTTCCGTTTCTGCGAAGCCTCCCCAGCCAGCTTTCCCCATATCTCTTTTGCGACCAGTTTTACGCTTCTGCAAGCATGCACCTGTGGTCCCTCATGTGCAGGTGCGAAGTCACTATCAACCAAAAATTCCAGCAGCTTCAACAAGGCTCTGAACGATCCGAACCCCATCTGAAACTCATTCGAGCCACTCAAGACCTCGTCTGAATATACCAGTAAGTCCAGTAACATAACACAGACCTACTCGAGGTCTCAAATCACATCAAACAACGTCAAAATTAAAAATTGCACCTCAAATCAAACTTGTGAATTTTCAAACTTTCCAATTTACAAAACTCGTGCCGAAACATATCAAATCCATCCGGAATGACGTCAAATTTTGCACACAAGTCATAAATGACACAACGAAGCTATTCCAATTCCCGGAACAGAAATCCGAATCCGATATCATCAAAGTCAACTCTTGGTCAAACTTATGAATATTTCAATCCTTCAAATTTCCAATTTTTGCCGAAATGCATCAAGTCAACCTACTGACCTCTGAATCTAATTCCAGATGGACGCCTAAGTCTAAAATCACCATACGAAGCTGTTGGAAATATCGAAACACCATATTGGAGTCGTCTACATAGAAGTGAAACTCCGGTCAATTCTTTTCACTTAAGCTTCTAAAACAAGAATTTTTTCTTCCAAACTTATCCTGATTCATCCGAAAACCAAACTCGACCACACACGCAAGTCAAAATATATAATATGAAGCTTTATTGAGACCTTAAACCACCAAACATGGCGCTAATTCCCAAAATGATTGGTCGGGTCGTTACATTTTCCCCCTCTTAGACAAACGTTTGTCCTCGAATGTGCCCATTACTACTCAAAGGTCATCAAATCACTGAATGTACTCATCATATACATACTCGCGGATGATTCCACGTCACTCCAATTCACATAGGCTCGACAACACCAACTCAACTGAAAATTAACCCTTCCACCCACACTGGTAAACCTTAGAACCAAGTTTCTCACCATCCAGTCATTTCCAAAAGAACTAAATTTCTGAAATGACACATGGTATCAACCTCAATCAACTATAATAACTCATTCCTACACTCACCAGGTACAAACACACAACATGACACATTACACATATACCCATAACAATAACTCTGGCCACAATAGATGTTTATAATCAAATACAGCACCTACAAATAACCTCATCTTAGCTAAAACCTCATTCTAGACCTTTACGACACCAAATACGATGCAAGAAACATGAAGACCTCATAACTATTACCTAAATCATCAAGTCACATTTAACGCCACCTGGGCACACACCCCGTAAGCTAAAACACAAGCACAATGCGAATATAACAGAATATGCAAAGAAAAACACAGAAGAGATCTATCAAACAAGCCCAACAGGCACAACTCCCTATCAACACTATACCACGAATCCGTTTTGCAAGGAGAATCAAAACATATGAACTAACCACAAAGATCTAATCCTGATATAACTTCCACCATGACACATAGCCCGGTTCAACATATCAAATCACATGGAATCGCAAGGATCCCATCCTCATCTCTAAATCAAAAGTAGTATACACTTCATACCAACCAAAATCTTCCACTAATTCAATCCCGCTAACAAAATCACAACACATATTGAACCCCTACACCGGTAGAGCATATAAATCAAAATTTGTAACCAAGCCACCAAGAAATCACATCAAAATCTACTGTAATGAGTAACAGAAATTCACTTCTATTCTCATAGCTCTCAATAATGAACAAAAAAGTGATAAACACAGGCTACCACTATAAAATCTCTCAACAAGGTAAACACATAAATACAGTACAAATCACGGAACTCACCACGTGTGAAGCATGATAGGAGGACTCACCTCGATAAGTAAAATCCAATCTAACAAGGATAGTGCTCCTCTATAACAAATCAAAACTATACCGGTAACGACACCATCTGGTGTAGCGGACTCAACCATACCATAAAAATATGTCAATTGGCCGGGCCTACCCCTCTAGGGCGCCCTCTACCTGCCTGAACTCCACCCCTAGCTGGCTGTGCAGGTGGAGTAGCAACTGGAGTGAAGCATGTAGCCTGAGTGCCCTAATGAAATCTGCCTCCCCTGAGTCTGCGACAATCCCTCATGATGTGCCTAGTATCACCATACCCATAACAACCCCTCTATAGGTGTGACTGCCTGTATTGAGTCTTTGCTAGATAACTGGAATAACCACTGTATGAACCCCATGCTGGTGGAGCACTAAAAGAACTAACTGGATCATACGAGTACTCTAAAATGCGGACCGGGCTAGCCAACTGCCCGAGCCTCTGCCATAATGAGTCATAGCTGCAGAGTAAAATCCACTGAGTCCTCCAGAACTTCGAGACCTTTAGGTCTCCTTAGACTCCCTTTTCTCCCCCGAACACGCTCTAACATCCTAGCAATCTCCACTACTTGCTAAAATGTAGTATCAGTATGCAACTCCCAAGCCATGCAGATTTTAAGATTATAATTGAGCCCCTCAACGAATTCGCGGACTCGCTCTCTGGCTGTAGGAACCAAAGTAGGTGCATGTCGGGCTAACTCACTGAACCTGATGGCATACTCCAACACCTTCATAGTGCCCTGATGCAGCTGCTCAAACTCTGCATGCCACGCATCTCGAAGGGTTTGGGGGACAAACTCCCTCAAAAACATCTCTAAAAACTGAGCCCAAGTGGGTGGTGTTGCATCGACTAGCCTAGCCTCCCCATAAACTTACCACCACTGATACACTACTCTTGAGAGCTGAAATGTAGTAAAAGAAACTCTACTTACCTCCACAATACCCATGGTGCGGAGAATATGGTGAAACTTCTCGAGAAATCCCTGAGCATCCTTGGTAGTTGTGCCACTGAAAGTAGGTTGACTACACCTCTTGAACCTCTCAAGCCTCTTCTGGTCCTCCTCTGATACCCCTGGCCTGACCTCAGGCTGAACCAGAATAACAGGCTGTACTAGCACACACCCGAAACTTGACCAATATGATCTCGCTGCTCTGGAGTACGGGCGGTGGGAGTTTGAGCTCCTCCTCAATCTACAAAGTAACTGGTGCAACAGAGATCAATCTCGCTTGAGCCAATGTACTAAACATGCTTAGGAACTGTGCTAAAGTCTCCTGAAGTCCTGGGGTAACAACAGGCGCCTCCGGTGCCTGTCTCCTAATCGGAGCTACTGGCGGCTCCTGAACTGCTGCTATGACATGTGCTCTAGCTGTGGTATGTGCCCTTCCTTAGCCTCTACCACGGCCCCGGCCTCTCGCGGCTCTAGTAGGGGGCACGAGTGTTTGGTCAGCTGACCCGATAGCATGTGTCCCAACCATCTATAAAAGAATAAAGACACAAATCTTCAAACTTCGAAATCAACAAATCCGCATGACAGGAATGAAAGAAGTGGGGATTTTCCTAATAGTTTTGTAGCCTCTTGAAGATAAGTATAAAAGTCTCCGTACCGATTCACAAGACTCTACTAAACTTGCTCGTGACTCGTAAAACCTATGAACCTAAAGCTTTGATACCAACTTGTCATGACCCAAAATCCCACCTCAGGCATCGTGATGGCACCTAGTCTCTAAGACTAGGTAAGACGATTTCAATAACAATTCCAACCATTTTTATTTTATATTTTATTTGAAACAGAATGTAATACAAGTATCCAAACCAAGAAAAAATAATCATACGACCTCCCAAGACTGGTAATACAAAGTCACAAACTCTAACTGAATACATGGAAAGACCTCAAAAATCAAAATACAATACTGCTCATATACGATTGACAGTACAAGAAAGGAAAGAACTCTAAGGGACTACGACGACCAAGCAGCTCTACCTCGAATCCTTGCGACCAATATGCTAACTCTGCCCGAGTCTGATACCTCCAATATCTGGCTCTGTACAAAAATGTGTAGAAGTGTAGTATGAGTACACCACGGTCGGTACCCAGTAAGTATCAAGACTAACCTCTGTGGAGTACTGACGAGGTACAAGTCAAGACACTCACTAGGAAGCAGTAAATGGCAACAAGAATTACCTAGTGGTGTAATCAGTAAAGCAATAAGAACACTGTAAATGTCGTTCAACCAAATAAGGAATGCAAGGGCTACTAATTAATCATATTTTTCTAACACAAATTTTTACAATAAAGTCATTCTGTGGTACCTCATCTCATGATAAAAAATCACGGGTCTCAACCTGTAACACTCCTCAAATCCATAGAAGTTTCAAGATACACTAAATATAGGATTTAATTTTTATAATCTTAAATTTTACTTCTATTACGGATTTAAATCCCTGTGATTAATTTTTTGAGTTACTTCTCTATTTATAAA
Source organism: Nicotiana tabacum (assembly GCF_000715075.1). Taxonomy (NCBI): domain Eukaryota; kingdom Viridiplantae; phylum Streptophyta; class Magnoliopsida; order Solanales; family Solanaceae; genus Nicotiana; species Nicotiana tabacum. Next base: position 37,945,149 of record NC_134082.1, read on the forward strand.
TAACTAGATATACAATTAGGGGATATCAATAATTTTAATATTATTAATTATTAAAAGTAGGTATAACTAAATACCAGTTAAGTAAAAAAAAATAATAGAAGCAAGTGCCAGGCATAAGCCCATAAAGGGCAGTTGGAAGTCAAGAGGCGTAAATAGCCTTATAAGAACAAAACAGATTAACATTTTGTTTTCTTAAGAAACAGTGGCAGCGAACTATTCACGCATGCAACCAAAATTCTATGATTCTTTACAAATCACTAATTCTTGAACTCAAGTATACAAATACCCTATTGTCATTTATCTTAAAGTAGCAGTAGGTAAAAATTGAATAGTTAATTACTTTCTTTCTCTGTATCAACATTAAATTTCATGTCTAGGTGTGAAACTTTGATTAATTAAAATGCACTGATTGTTGTAGAATTAATTGTTTGACGGTTATAAATTGGACTGGGACCTACGTGTTGGCTTGAGGAGTTTTGAGGTGAATAGATATAACCATTTACTAAAGTGATTTAACTCACAAAAGCACACATCCAAGGTATTTGATGGATTTCTTAAAAGAGTTAATATGTACTTAATTAGAGTGAGTTTGAAATTAAAACTATTAGATGCTATATCGAGTTGTTCTTTTGTCATATAGGGATTTTGCAACTGTGAATCTTTATTCATTCTTGCAACAAAAGCATTAAACCTTGCGAAATTATAAAATTACATTTGTGTATATTTCTTGTTTGTGTTATGCTTTTCAAGTATCAATTTGATTGTCAGGTTCCTTGATGACAAATATTCGATTAAAAGGTAAGGTAAAAGTTCATTGAAGTAGAGTAAGAAAGTCTAGCTATATAGCAATACTATTCAAGAATCTAACATTAAATAACATTTCCATGTTGCTTTCCCTTTTGCTTTAAACTTCATGGAGATAGTTGATTATTCTGCCAAATGTGACTGTCTCATTATATTATGGAGTGTGGCCTTGGATAAAACTAAACTTTATGTATTCGTAAACATTCAACAATTGGTTATTACTTCTTCCTTAGGTTTTATGTTGTTAAATGGATCTTGCTACAGAACAAACTACAAATCGCATGATTAATGTATAAAAGATTTAGACTTGAAAAGTCATAAGAAGAAGTTTTAGAAAGAAAAGATTTTTGGGAGTATCCTCTATTATGAGAAGGGGTCATCGTCCAGGCCGAGGGTACTGATCAAGGCGTTGACTTCCTGAACTACACTAGCTGAGGGTCTCGTTGCTAAGAATTTACTTAGCCAGGCTAGGGTATGATACATGAGCGTTGAGAACCATGAAGCGAGTGACACCTTGTGGATTTGGCCTATTCGATCAGGTGGGGATCGAACCTGTGCCGATCACACGGTGACTAAGACAGAAATAAGTCAGGATAGTTGGGACTCCCGAAGTATAAAGCGAAGTATTTTTTTATAAGAAAGAAAAAGAAAAGAATTTCTTTTAGAATATTCATAAACTGCTATTATGCAATTATTTTAGAATTGTTCTTAGAAGCTTTATATTTTTTGTGCATTCAAAATCTTTGCTCGTAATGTATATTTTATTAAAGTTTCGTCCCTTGTCGTTGAGACTCATTGAGTGCAATGGATGGTACTGACGTTCTCTTTTGGGAACCTATGTTGTTCTACAGTACAATATAGGAACTGGTTTTGTAGGCGAGCAGGCTACTGGTTAGGACTTCCCTCTCTTCCAGTGCTATTGGTGCGCTCCGCTTTTGTTCGTGGAGTATTCCTTTGAGTCATATTTATGTAGTTATTTCTTTGTTTAGCTGGAGAACTAGCCAGGCAATCTCATGTCCTGAGCAATGCATCAGTTTATCAGTAGAGGCTTCATAGACATAGTCGGTGAGTTAATATTCATATATTTTTGATAATAAGTTAGCAGTATTTCAGTGGTTACTACAAATAATATTTTGGAGTTGGTTTATTTTAGATATTTAAATTAATTAAAAGTATTAAAGTATTGCTTTGTTGCATATAAAGTTAGAAGTTATAACATATTTGATAAGCGCAGATGGTTCGCTCGGTCAAGTTTAGTGATCGGATGCCGGTCACGACTTGTTCAGAAAATGGGTCGTAACAAACTTGGTATCAGAGCGTTAGGTTTATAGTCCTAGGGGTCTATGAAGCCTTGTTAGTAGAGTCTTGTTTATGGGTATGAAACGCACCACACCTATCAACACGAGGCTACATTCATTTCGGAAAAGTCTCTTTTTTTCATACTTTAGATCCTGCAGTAGAGCCTACCTTTAAGACACTATCTAAGGCATTCGTTTCTCCAAAACTTGCAGAAATGACTCGTACTCGCAACTCTAACACCAACACTCAGGATGCTGCTCCAGAAACTATTGCTACTATTGTGGCTCAAGGCAGAACTAAGAAGGCTTCAACTCAGAAGGGTAAATCCACAAAGGGGGGGTTTAAGTAACCCGGGTTGAACATGAAGAAGGGGTGGAGCATGATGAGCAAATAGCTCAGGATCCAGTGCTACCCCCAACAGTAGTTCCGGCTCAGATAGCTATATCTCCAGAGGTGGGTCAGATGTTTAATACTGTCAATAGTGTTATGGTGATGTTTAAAGCCTTCATGGCCAATTAGAATGCGAGAAGAGATGATATTCCACCTCAATCAAATAGATAGAATAATTCAAAGTCCTCAAGAGTAAATGAATTTTTAAAGCTGAGTCCTCCATTGTTCTGTGGTACTATAGTTGATGAAGATCCAATGTTTTGGTTGGAGGGTGTCAAGAAAGCCCTACGAGCGATGAAAGCATCTGATGATGAAGCTGTGGAGCTGGCTACCTACCAACTTAGAGATGTGGCTGGATCTTGGTTTGAGATGTGGGAAAAAGAAAGAGATGAAGATGATTGTCCGCCTACTTGTGAAGAATATTAAGAGGCCTTCATGGATAATTTTATACCAGAAGAGGATACGGAAGTTAAGGCTACCGAGTTCGAGCAGCTCAAGCAAGGGAATAAAAGTGTGCAATAGTACTACATGGAATTCATAAGTTTGATTAAGAATGCTCCTCACATAGTTAAGACAGAAAAAGCAAAGGTCCGCAGGTTTGTTGATGGTTTGGCTTACTACATTAAGGATACAACATCAACTGCAGCGGTAGGAATCACAACTTTCTCCTCTATTATGGGATTCGCCAGGCAGCTAGAACAAGACGGACAACAAAGGAGAGAAAAAAAGAGCATAACAAGAAAGCCCGAACAACGGGTGGGTTTAATGGTACATCCAGTGAAGGAGGAAGGGGTTCCATCAATAAGGAGTCATTAGCTCTAGCTCAGTCCAGTAATCAATTAGGTGGTAGGTCTTCCTTTAGACGTACTTAGAGTTATGGAAACTAGTCTCGCCAGAATCAAACTTTTATGACACCATACTCATATAGCCGGAGTTATATTGAGAAACATTCACAACAACGAGGTCTTTGTGGTACATGTAAGCAACAACATTCAGTTCAATGCAAGCTCGAGTTTCACAGTTGTTATTGTTGCGGAGACATTGGTCATATAAAGGCCACCTACCCAAAGTTGTGACATAATTTTAGTGGTGGATAAACTCGTCCTTCTAGTTCCTCAGCTACTACAGTTTCACCATCTCAGGCTCATGGTTCTCATAATCAGGCAGGGCATGGAGCAGGTAGAGGTGCAAATCAAGTTACTCAAGGAGAGGGACAACCCCGTTTGTTTGCTACACTTAATCGCTAGAGTGCAGAGGCATCTACAGAAGTTATTACTGGTATAACTTCTAGTCTGCTCACATAATGTTTATGCCATAATTGATCCAGGTTCAACGTTTTCGTATGTGACTCCATACTTTACAGTTAACCTCAAGCTAGAACCTGAACAGCTTAGTGAGCCATTCCTAGTATCTACTCCAGTTGGCGAGTCAGTCAAGCCACAAGAGTCTATAGAGGTTGTATAGTTTTAGTCCAAGGTCACAGCATCCAGGTTCAACATTTCCGTACGTGACTCTATACTTAGCAGTTAACCTCGAGCTAGAACCTGAATAGCTTAGTGAGCCATTCCTAGTATCTACTCCAGTTGGCGAGTCTGTAAAAGTCACAAGAGTCTATAGAGGTTGTATAGTTTCAGTCCAAGATCGCAGCACCGAGGTCGATCTCAAAGAGTTAGAAATGGTGGATTTTGATGTGATTATAGGTATGGATTGGTTGTCTTCCTACTATGCCATGTTAGATTGTCGTGCCAAGATAGTCAGGTTCCAATTTCTAAATGAAGAAGTCTTAGAGTGGAAGGGTAGTTCAGCATCACTTGTAGGTAAGTTTATTTCATACCTTAAGGAACAACGAATGATCAGTCAGGGGTGTCTCACATATTTGGCTCACATAATTAATCCAGAATCAAAACCACCAACTCTTCAGTATGTGCCAGTTGTTAGAGAATTTCTAGAAGTTTTCCTAGATGACCTTCTCGGACTTCATCCTGAAAGAATCATAGACTTTGGCATTGATCTCATGCCAGGCACTCAGCCCATATCTATACCTCCTTATAGGATGGCTCCAACAGAACTTAATGAGTTGAGAGAATAGTTTAAAGACCTTCTTGACAAGGGATTCATCAGGATGATTGTTTCACCGTATGGGTGCCCCGGTCTTGTTTGTCAAGAAGAAAGATGGGTCTCTCAGAATGTGCATTGACTATCGGTAGTTGAATAAAGTTACCATTAAGAATAAGTACCCACTGCCAAGAATTGATGATTTATTTGATCAACTTCAGGGTGCAAAGTACTTTTCAAAGATAGACTTGAGGTCGGAGTACCATCAGTTGAGAATCAGAGACGAGGATATATCTAAAACAACCTTTCGAGCTCGCTACAGACACTATGAATTTCTAGTAATGTCCTTTGGGCTGACAAATGCTCCAGCTGCATTCATGGACCTCATGAACAGAGTTTTCAAAACATTCCTTGATACCTTTATTATCGTGTTTATAGATGATTTTGGTATACTTTAAGAGAAAGGATGAGCATGCAGATCACCTCAGGATAGCCTTGCAGACCTTAAAAGGGAATGAGCCTTATGCCAAGTTTTAAAAATGTGAGTTCTAGTTGCAGTCAGTGGCATTCTTAGGCAACGTGGTATCTAGTGAAGGCATAAAAGTAAATCATCAGAAGACAGAAGCAGTGAAGAACTGGCCAAGGCCGACAATGCTAACCAAAATCAGGAGTTTCTTAGGGTTAGCTAGCTACTATAGAAGGTTTGTAGAGGAGTTTTCCTCACTTGCAGCTCCATTAACTAAGTTGACTCAGAAAACAGTTAAGTTCCTTCGGTCAGACGCTTGTGAGCAGAGTTTTCAAGAGTTAAAAAAGAGGTTGACCACTGCACCTATGTTAACCTTCACGACATGTTCGGGTGGGTTCACAGTGTATTGTGATGCCTCCAGAGTTGATCTTAGTTGTGTTCTTATACAAGATGGAAAAGTTAATTCTTATTCTTCCAAGCAGTTAAAGAAGCATGAGAAGAACTACCCTAAACATGACTTAGAACTTGCAGCAGTAGTGTTTGCATTAAAGATATAATGATACTACCTTTATGGCGAGCATTCTAAAGTGTGTATAGATCATAAAATCCTCCAGTGCATTTTCAAGAAAAAAGAATTAAATTTGAGACAGAGAAGGTGGCTCGAGCTATTGAAGGATTATGGCATTAATATCCTTTATCACCCGGCCAAAGCTAATTTGGTAGCAGATGCACTTAGTAGGAAGTCAATGGGTGTCCTGGACCATCTTGCAGTACAAAGGCGAGCTTTGGGTCAAGAAATTCTAAAACTGGCAAATGATGGAATTAGATTGGATGAGATCAAAGAAGGAGGTATAACTGCTTATGCCTTAGCGCAATCCTCTCTTGTTGAGCATGTTAAGGATAAGCAAGATGAAGATCTGTACTTAGTAAAGTTAAAAGAAGGAGTCAGAAACAAAGAAATCACTGCTTTAACTCTAGGAAGTGATGGAGTTTTGAAATTTAATGATCGATTATGTGTGCCTGATGTAGATGGTCTTAGAAGGGCCATAATAGAAGAAGCTCACAGATCGAGGTACTCTATCCACCCAGGTGCTACCAAAATTTATCTAAACTTGAAAGAGATGTATTGGTGGAAAGGCATGAAGAAGCAAGTAGTAGATCATATGGCCAAATGTTTGAATTGCCAGCAAGTCAAAGCCGAGCATCAAAGCCCTAGTGGTCTAGCTTAGGATATAGAGATACCACAGTGGAAATGAGAGATGATTAATATGGATTTCATAGTAGGTCTGCCTCGCACATACCATAAGCATGATCCAATTTAGGTTATTGTAGACCAACTGACAAAGTCCACGCATTTCCTACCAGTAAAGACGACAGATTCCGCAGAGCAATATGCACAGTTGTACATCAAAGAAACAGTCCGATTGCATGGTACTCTAGTTTCAATCATATCTGATAGAGGCCCTCAGTTCACAGTGCATTTTTGGTAGGCATTTCAGAAAATATTAGGTACTAAGGTTAATTCGAGCACCACTTTCCATCAACAGGCTGATGGCCAGGCAGAAAGGACCATTCAGATCCTCAAAGATATGTTGTGTGCATGTGTTATAGATTTTGGAGGTAATTGGGATGATCACTTGCCACTTGTAGAATTTCCTTACAATAACAGTTAGCAGGCCATCATAGGTATGACTCCTTATGAAGCGTTGTATGGGTAAAGATGTAGGTCCTCAGTGGGTTGGTTTGAACCAGCAGAGGTGTCGTTGATTGGTCTAGAGTTTGTTTGTGAGGCCTTAGAGAAAGTCCAGCTAATCAGAGAAAGACTGAAAGCGGCTCAGAGTCATCAAAAGTCCTATTCTAACAAGTGACATTGTGACTTAGAGTTCATGGTTGGTGACAAGATGTTTTTGAAAGTTTCATTAATAAAAGGAGTTATGAGGTTCCATAAGAAAGGGAAACTTAGTCCTAGGTTTATCGGACCTTATGAGATAACAAAAAAGAAGGGAAAAGTGGCTTATAAACTAGCGCTGTCGTTGAATTGTCCTCTATTCATCATATCTTTCATGTGTCTATGCTTAGAAAGTACATTCATGATGAGTCACATATAATGCCTGCCGATACCATGGAAATTAAAGAAGGCTTGACTTATGAAGAGGCATCTATAGAAATTCTTAATAGGCAAGTAACAAAGTTGAGAACAAAAGGTATAAGATCGGTAAAAGTTTTGTGGAGGAATCATGATTCAAAAGAGGCTATGTGGGAGGTCTAGGGAGATATGAGGAAGAAGTATCCTTATTTATTTGAAGAACAAGATATGCGAACCTAGGTTTGGCTTGACGTTTATATTTCATTTATTAAATACAAGTTAACAAGTGTTTATGTCCTTCCTAGATTATACTTAGTTGTTGAAGCAATTTCGTTTATGCCAGAGTAAATTTAATTCATTAAAGTGATTTACTTTTGCTAAAGTGTTGTGCTTTAGATTCTTGTTGGTTATTGCGGTACCTCCTTGCAGGAGAGTGAGTAATTAATTCATAAGTTGTGTATGGTTCCTATGAATGGCCTGTTATGGTATATTTGGTTGTTGTTGGTGTAGTTGTGATATTTGTAACAGGGTTAATTTTTTGGATAGTCCAATTTAAAAGGAAAACTCTGCCAAAATTTTTGAAAATTTAGGGAGTTAGCCAAAATTTTGAGTCCCTTGGGAAAGCTAGTGGTGCTAAGAAAACTTATGAAGTTCAAGGACCCAAGGAATAATTGTTAGCTTAAGAATAAGACCCTAGCAATATTCAATGACGAATATTTTTAAGGAGGAAAGATTATAACACTCCTCAAATCTATAAAAGTTTCAAGATACAATAAATATAGAATTTAATTTTTACAATCGTAAAGTTTACTTCTATTACGGATTTAAACCCCTGTGACTGATTTTTTGAGTTACTTCTCTATTTATAAATAATTGGATATACAATTAGGGGAATTTTAATAATTTTAATATTATTAATTATTAAAAGTATATATAACTAAATACTAGTTAAGTCAAAAAAATAATAATAGAAGCACGTGTCAAGCATAAGCCCATAAAAGGGCAGTTGGAAGTCAGGAGGCGTAAATAGCCTTATAAGAACAAAATAGAATTAACATTCTATTTGCTCAAGAAACAGAGGCAGCGAACTATTCACGCATGCAACAAAATTTCTAGGATTCTTTACAAATTATTAGTTCTTGAACTCAGATATATAAAATTTTCTATTGTCAATTATCCTAAAGTAGTAATAGGTAAGAATTAAATAGTTAATTCCTTTCTTTCTCTATACCAATATTAAATTTCATGTCTAGGTGTGAAACTTTGAAGTTAATTGAAATGCATTGGTTATTTTAGAATCAATTGTTTGATGGGTATAAATTGGACTGGGACCTACGTGTTGGCTCGAGGAGTTTTGAGGTGAGTTGATATAACCCTTTACTAAAGTGGTTTAACTCACAAAAGCATGCATACAAGGTATTTGATGAATTGCTTAAAAGAGTTAATATATACTTAATTGGAGTGAGTTTGAAATCAAAACTATTAGATGCTATATCGATTTGTTTTTTTGTGATATAAAGATTTTGACAATATGAATTTTTATTCAATCTTGCAAAAAAGCATTAACCCTTATGAAATTATAAAATTACATTTGTCTGTATTTCTTGTTTGTGTTCTGCTTTTCAAGTCTCATTTTGATTGTCAGGTTCCTTGATGATAAATATCCGATTAAAAGGTAAGGTAAAAGTTCAGTAAAGTAGAGTAAGAAAGTCTAGCTATATAGCAATACTATAATCTAACATTAAATAACATTTCCATGTTGCTTTCCCTTTTTCTTCAAACTTCATGGAGATAGTTGATTGTTCTGTCAAATGTGACTGTCTCATTATTTTGTGAAATGTGGCCTTTGATCAAACTAAACTTTATGTATACGTACATTCAATAATTGGTTGTTACTTCTTCCGTAGGTTTTATGTTGTCAAATGGATCTTGCTACAAAACAAACTACAAATTGTATGATTAATGTATAAAAGATTAAGACTTGAAAATTCACAGGAAGAAGTTTTAGAAAGAATAGATTTTTGGGAGTATCCTCTATTCTGAGAAGGGGTCATCGTCCAGGCCGAGGGTCCTGACCAAGGAGTTGACTTCCTGAAACTACTTGTACCAAAATAGGGAGCACACGAGCCGAGGGTCTTGTTGCTAGAATTTACTTAGCCAGGCTAAGGTACGATACATGAGCACTGAAAACCATGAATCGAGTGGCACCTCGTGGATTGGACCTATTCGATCATGTTGGGATTGAACTCGCTCTGATCACACGGTAACGAAGACAGAACTAAGTCAGGATAGTTGGAACTCCCGATGTATAAAGTGAAGTATTTCTTTTTATAAGAAAGAAAAAGAAAAGAAATTCTTTTAGAATATTTATAAACTTCTATTATGCAATTATTTTAGAATTTTTCTTAGAAGCTTAATGTTTTCCATGCGTTTAGAATCTTTGCTCGTAATATATATTTTATTAAAGTTTCGTCCCCTATCGTTGAGACTCACTGAATGCAATGGATGGTACTGGCGTTTGCTTTTGGGAACCAACGTTGGCCTGTAGTACAACATAGGAACCGATTTTGCAGGCAAGCAGGCTACTGGTTAGGACTTCCCTCTCTTCAGTACTATTGGTGAGCTCCCTTTTGTTTGTAGAGTATTTCTTTGAGTCATCTTTATTTAGTTATTTCTTTGTTTACTTGGAGAACTAGCAAGACAATCTCATGTCCTAAGCAGTGTGTCAGTTTATTAGTAGAGGCTTTATAGACATAGTCAGTGGGTTAAGATTCAGATGTTTTTGATAATAACTTAGCAGTATTTCAGTGGTTACCACGAATAATATTTTGGATTTGGTTTATTTTAGATATTTAAATTAATTAAAATTATTTGGTTCAATTATTGCCTTGTTGCATATAAATTTAGAAGTTACAACATATTTGATAAGCGCAAATGGTTCGTTCGGTCAAATTTAGTGATCGGGTGCCGGTCACGGCTTATTTAGAAAATGGATCGTGACACAACCCACCCTCATATACTCACGGCACCTCGTGCCCAAATTTCGAATCACAACCGCACGAGGAACTCACGTGCCAAAATATCAATGTAAAAATTCGCACGAACAACTCATGTTCCAATAACATAATCATCATATACTCATGACACCTCGTGCCCACATCTCAGATTACAACCCGCATGGACGACTCACGTACCAATAACATAATCATCATATACTACCGTGTATGCATGTGCAAGTGTAGTACTGTAGCCCAAATCAACAAGCAATATCGAGTATATCGAATAGATCATCGAAACAACAAGATAAGTTACATAAGGTGTATAATGAACACAACGAAAATCACAACATCACATAAAAGTCACCAGCACAATAACCCCACATCATCACACATCACACCTGATATTGACACCCATATCTCTCCTATAGCCACCCGTATCAATCCACCCTGACAATATTAATAACCACCTTTATCTCTCATATAGCCACTCTTATCTCTCCTATAATAGTCATTATTATGACTTCGTACAATCAACAATAGTGAAATTCCACCTTCATGCCCCTTATAACAACAAACTCGTATCCATCCTTATACTCCACCTAACAACAAACTCGTGAAATGCCATCCTTATACTCCACCTAACAACAACAGTGTAATGCCTCCCTTATACTTCGTACAACCACAGCCTATTTCACACAGAAATTCACAGGTACTATTATCACAACAATACAACATGACCAACTCGTATCCTAAGTGCCCCTAGGCCCATGATTTCACGATATTCATAATTTCACAATAAATAGCCCACGACTCAATATAACCAAGGGCGGAGCTAGCATAGAAATCACGGGTTCGGTTGAACCCGGTAACTTTGGTCGAAATACTGTATTTATTTTAAAAAATTCATTGAATATGTATATATTGTAAATTTTGAACCCAGTAACATAAACGAACTAGAATCCAGAACCCACAAACTTAGAATTCCAGCTCCGCCTCTGAATATAACATGCATAGTATCTCACTATCAACAACATGAATGGAAAGTAACTAAGCAAGGGACAACATCGTCTTTAATCACAATTTCAAGAAAATAGATTAATGCCTCTTAATAACTTCAATTTAAATTTATTGTTCAAGAATGAACTCAGTAAGTATCTCTATAAAAGACCAACCTGACAATTAAAGAATTCACAAAATGGTTAAAATAGTAATAATTCCAAATAAGCATATGGGAGCAACTCGTCAAGTAAAGAATCTGACATGTAACTATAACTTCAAAGAAAATATGTAATAGTGGACATGGCGAATAAAGGATATAACAAATGCCAACAACTTCCAATTTAACACATAACGATGTCTTAGAGTGTAAACCGATAGAATTTTCACATATAAGTCCAAGTACGTACTCGTCACCTCGCTTACACGGCTTTCACATTACACAATTAGCACAAACGACTCAATTACTAAGGGGTATTTCACCATACGAACCTATTGAAAATATCAAAATACCATTTCGGAGTCGTCGACACGAAAGTCAAACTCCGATTAATTCTTTTCACTTAAGCTTCTAAAACAAGAATTGTTTTTTCCAAACTGACCTCGAATCATCTGAAAACCCAACTCGACCGCACACGCAAGTCATAATACATACTACGAAACTTTCTCAAGAGCTTAAATCGCCGATCGATGCACTAATTTCCAAAACGACTGGTCTGATCGTTACATTCGTCCTTCTAATATAGTATAGACAGATATAGATTAATCATACTTATTTTAGTAGGATCTAGTACTTTTAGATTATGATCATTTTTATTATGGCTTATTAATTAGCAATATTTATTTTATGCAATTTCATTATCGTTATTATTGAATACTTTTGTATAATGTCATGACTCATCTCACATTTTGTATTATTTTCTTGGAAAACACCTTATGTTGTTATATCTCACTAGACTAAACAACAATTTGGAGCGCAAGTTATATGTTTTGTGCTCGAAAGACTTTAGAAAGAAAAGAAATGAAAAACCCCAAAAAGTTATAAATCCTGAGAAAGATCAAGATTGAAAAATTGAACTTTTGATGATTCCATTTGGTTTATAAATTTAAAAATCCAATATAATTGATTTGAGTTGATAATTATAAAACCCGAACCAAATTGACCTAAGTACACCCTAGCCATCTTTATAATGCAAAGAAGAAATTCATTTCGCTTTTAAACTAAAAAATCTCAAATATGAAAGCCTCTAACAATTCAATAAGATGACTATTATAACTACTAGTAGAGCTAAAGATCCATAACGAGACAAAAACAACCAATTGGATAGTGGTAATATGCAAGGTAAATCCTTGTGATGAACTACTTCTGCTGCTGCTATAGTAACAACACATTCTTCACACGATAGCACAACCCTGAGGATTATCATCACTAAAATAGCTAGGTGGGTAAGACATCGGTGGCGGCGGTGGGGGGCCCGGCTGACCATATTCTGGTGGAGGCGGCTGAGACGGTAGCATAGGTGGTGGATATCCATTTGGAGGTGGTGCACGGGGATCATTGTAATTATAATAATAGTCATCAGCATAGTCACGGAAATTAATCCTATAAGTTCTTGACTGTTCCATCTCAATGTTTCTTAATCGACGCATTCTTGAAAGTCTCTCCAAGTCATCCCAATTATATCCTCCTCTCATCTGGCGCTGCGGCGGCGGCGGCGGCTGGCGGTGATAAGGATCATTCAGGTGGCGACTTGGTCGTGCAATTATTTCCCCTGGTGGTTGAGGCTCTGGTGGCCTCCCATCCGACTAGTATCATAAAGAAAAGTTTGGATATATTACAGAAAATCATGAATCTAATATATCTAAATATAAATTTTGAGTTTAATTTTTATAGACGGAAAAGGTAAAAATAATTACATGGCCACCTATAAGATACTTATATGTAACCATTACTATAACAAGTTAAGACATGCTTTAGTAAAAATAAAAAGTTAAGACATGCTGTAAGACAAAAATTATTTATATTGTGAATCAATATAAGTTAAATACATAAATTTTTAGGGCTTAAAATGGCATCAAAAGTTAGATGTTGTGGTCCAAATAATTTCTCTATGCTTTTTAAAATTCGTGTACACACATTTTTTGTTAACAAGCATAAATTTTTAACAATAAAATGTTGTATGTATTTTGTTATCACATGTACCTTATATTTTTGTTTAAGTACAAAATAGTTTTTTCTTTTTCATGGAAGAAAGACAATTCATAGCAAAATTTGCACGGGAGACTTTAATAAGTGAAGAGCATTTTTACCTCAGGACCATCCATAATTAGCTCGTAAAGGTTTGGAATACCACAAAATTATCGCAGCAGTATGTTACCCTGCAGACCTCACCTATAGGCTATAAAAAAGGGAGGTTGTTAAAAAGGAAAGTGAATCAAATATATAATTCATTTATTTATGATTACTATAGAAAAAGTGTGAAAAGTATTTAGTTTACATACGGATAATAGCAAAAAAAAATTACAAGTTGGAATTTGCAAGGGATGGAATTTCTTTGATGTAATACAAACTAACAAGAAGTGGAAAAATGGCACTCGAAGAAAAATTCGTGTATTGTAAATAAGAAATTAAATTGTAAGATGAAAAAAAAAACACTCAATTTATATATTTTTTAATCTGACTACAATCAATATGTATAATGAATTTGCACAGACGTTAAAGAACAAAAAATGCATGACTCTTTTAACACAAAAAAAGTATTCGATGTACAATTTATTCCTTTAGAAAACATGCTTTTGGGTGTTAATGCATTCTAAACAATAAGTTATAAGTCACTGAGAAGAAAAAAAACAAGATAATAATAAGTGAAAAAATTGGTGCTCTCATTTTATATGATAGAGATTTCTTTTCTTGGCGTATTTATTTTAAATATTCTATGAATTTTGAGCTCCACCTTGTAATAATTGCGACAAGAAAACTATAATCAAGCATCTTATTACTACAAAACTATATGTTCTTATTAGTTCAAAACATGATATCTTATCCCATATAATAATCAAACATCAGAGGAGCAATCATTAACTAATCATATAAAAGCGGATTAACTTCGTAAGTAATTTAAAAACACAGTTTCATCTTTGAACTACATTCAACCAGAGGTGGATGTAGAATGTTGACGACGGGTTCAATTGAACCCATAACTTTCCATGCTGAGTAAAAATTTATATGTAAAAATTCATTAAAATTATAATAATAGTAGATATGAACCCATAACTTTTAAAAATATAATGGGTTCAATGGTAAAACCTTAAAAATTGAACCTATAAAGTATAAATTCTGGATTCGCCTCTGCATTCAACAGAAGCAATTATCAGACATGGGAAAAAAGATAATACACAGAATAAGTGCAATAAACTAAGACAAAATACGAGTAAATTATGCAATTATAATGGTAAAGAATTACCCTTTACGATAGAAGTTGCATGAGAGGCTTTCAATGAAGACGACTACTAAAGTTAGGGTTCATATATAGTTGTGTATATAAACGATTAATTGATACTACTATCGACCTTGATTAATTTTGGGAAGAATATCTCCGAAAATATTTGGCTAATTATTTATAATAAGGAAAGAACTTTTAATTTTAAACTTTGGCTTCCATATTTAAAAACAAAAAAAGCTATGATATTACAAAGATTTCCCCTAATTTCTACCAATATGATTCTAACGGAAGGAAAATTTGACGTGGAAAGAGAAAAAGAGAACTTTGTTGGGATGACTTCTTGTCTTTTTCTTCTCTCTCTTTTTCCTGTTATTTTTTTTTTCATTTTCTTTTTTCAGTCGGACAAGATCTTATTTTATCTTTGAAAAGGAAAAAAGAAGATTTAAAAATTAACGATATCAAAGTTGTGAAAGAGAGAGCACACAAAAATATCTCAATGAAAATCGAACGGTTAGCAACTAGCTGTACCTTAAGAGTGTCTATATTCTAACCAATTTAGACAGCTAAAAGCATCTGTGGTCACATTGAGTACTCAAAATATGTAACTACTCCCCTAGAACGAATAAATTAAATATTCTCATCTAATCTTTTGTATTTGAAAAGAAAAAACCTACTTAGTTTTATCTTTTGGGTAAATATTCTCATCTAATCTTTTGTATTTGAAAAGAAAAAACCTACTTAGTTTTATCTTTTGGGTATATACTTACTCAGATAGAATATTTATACAAAATCAAGAAATTTAACCTCAGTAGTTAAAATTAAGAATGCCATATGAATTAACTTTAGTTAAGTGATAAATATGTATGTATACGGTGATATCAGGTGGCCCCGATTTAGTAAGCTTGAGGGTCGCATGAGGGCAGAAGTTCGATAAAGACCAACCTCGGGCTCGAAGGCAGAATAAGAAGCTCGAAGACTTAAGTGTTCGAGGAACATCGGAGCCAAGTATGACCGACTCCGAGATAGTGCCGTTGTGAGTTTGTTACAGAAGGACAAGATTCTCGCCACGTCTCCATGATCATGGCGTAAATTCCGGAATTGATTTGTACGAATTAGTACGAATCCGTACTAGGCGGTTATACAGTTGTCCCAATAAGATTCTTTACTGTAAATGAAAATGTACCTTATTTAGGGCTCCCCTCATATATAGAAAGGAGATCCCAATCATTTGTAAAGATCATCTAATCATTGGAAAAGAATATATTATCTTACTTTTTCGCTCATTGTTCATCAGAATTGTCCTTTAACTTTATTATTCTTACTTTGTTGCTCTAGCCTGTCTCGAGGTCACTAGGCTCGAGGTCGAAACTGACCTATCTACTCGTTTGGTCTTACTCATTTCTTTCATCTATACTTCATATTTCTTAACTATTAATTGGTATTGAACTAAATCACCTATCTTTAAAACCACAAATCAAATTTAATTGTTACTCGTATTTTCGAGGTAAATAGTTTGGCGCACACTGTGGGGCTAAAGAATATAGTGATTATTTCATTACTGATTCTCATAACACACATTATTTTTACACTTTTTCTTGTCAAGAATTTTTGATTCTCATTTTACGCATGTACGCATGTATCAATTATTCAAAGGAGCATTCTTTCTATATCAATACACTTTGTGTCTCAAAGAAGTCTACTATGATACGAGCACTACACTTATAATTCTAAGAGAAATGACCCAAGGGCTAGAACACAAATACACCCCGAATATTTAGGGACTGTCATCGACAGTCAACACATCCGAGTATTCAAAAACTCGAATAAGACCTCAAAGAGGCATCCCCTCGATATAAAAACCGAGGCCATCATACTCGGGGACTAACCTTTTGAACAAGTTTGAAAGTTTATTGGGAAACAAGCCCAAGAGACATACCCGAAGGCTACAACCAAATTAAAGACTATGGTCATATAAAAAGGCTACAGCCAAAATAATGTGGCTTAGAGACGTCCGAATTTCGCCAAAAATTAAAGGCATTCAAACACTTTAAAAAAATCGGTTAAACCAGGATACCCTCGACAAAAGCAAATGATAAAGGGCTTCGATAAAATCAGCCCTCGAATAATTTAAAGGTTTCGATAACATCAGCCTTCGAAAAAACCTCAAGAGGTATTCGATTATCATTACATAAAAAAATTACAAATGAGGTTCCAAACAAGCGAACCTTTTAAAAACCCAACGAGTACAAAAAATACATGCTAAGACATAGAAAAATTTTCACTAAGTCTTTTAGCCGAAAAGAGGGAAAAATTATAGCCATTTTAGAGGCCGAATTGGCCCAACTTAAAGAGCTAAGGGCCGACCTAAAAGAGCCTAAGGTGCGATATAAAAGAGCCTAAGGGCCAAAATATATAGGGTTCGAGACTTTGTTCTCACTCAACTCGGACTCAAGAAGTCCCGACATCTCGAGCTCACATCAAATCAATTTAAGCTTAGCTCAAGGAATTATATTGATCAATAAAAAAAACCTAAGGGTTTATTATGTTCTGAGTCCAAGCCAATATCCGCACTGATCATTAGAGTTATACAATCAAATTTTTTACAAATGAATACGAGACAAAATTTGATACAAGTTGAAGATGAAGCAAAAAGATCCTTTTATATTTATAAGAGGTGTTTACAAAAAATATTTACAATACCAATAAGGGGTCCTTATACAAAAAACAAAATCAAAAGAACCTAATCTACTTTTGAGTCCACACCCTCGGGAGCCACATCTTTGGAGGTAATATCCTCGGGAGCTGCATCCTCGGGAGCCGCATCTTTGGGAACCTTTTTCTCGGGGATTCCTTCCTCATTTCCCCAGTCCTCAGAATCGTTAGCGGAATCCTCACCATTTGAAGAAATGAAGAACCTGGCATCGATTTCCATTACCCTTGCCTGAGCTATCTCTTCAGTGAGGTCGAAACCATGGGCGTGGATCTCTTCAAGGGCCTCCCTCCGAGATTGGCACTTAGCCAGATCATTGCTCCGCTTTTCCTGGTCGGAGGCCTCCCTTAGCTTTGCTTGAACAGTCTCGACATCCCTCAAGTATATGGCGATGGTCTTATTGGCAGTGACCTTCATCCTCTCCACTTCAGCTCTGGCTTAAGCAACCTTAGCCTCGACTTCAGCAAGTTTGGCTTCGAACTTCTCGATTTTTTTGGCCTGGGTAGATTCTTCACTTTTGCACCCCGGAGCTGGGTATCAACCAAGGCCAGTTGAGCTAAAGCAGCTTCTTGATCGGCACCGAGCTGATCCATATTTTCCTTCCATCGGTTGCAATCATCTTTAACCTGATCAACCTCGCCCCGAAGCTGCCCAATCATCTCCAACTTTTGCTGCAGCTGAGACATCAAAGTATTAGCCTCCGCAGCAAGGCCAAGAAGACTATACTCAATTAAAATCACAGTTACCTGCTTGTCTAGCTTGGCCTCGTTTTTGTGGGCTTTGGCTAACTCAGCCCGAAGGTCCTTGATCTCCTTCTCTTTTTGGCCACAATGGAGCCTTAGGGCTTTCTCTTCATCCGAAGATTTCTTAAGCTCGGCCTTACATTGGCTCGGCTCGGCCTTGAATTTAGTAATGGCCTATATAAAAACCAAAAAAGTTATCAGTTAAAAGAAAGGGAGAAAAAGAAAAATTTACTATAGCGAGAGCCAACACTTACCCGGGAAAAAAGACGTTGAGCCTCCTCGAAGAGGGTAGATGCGCCACTGAGGTTAGCAGAATCATCAACCTTAGTAAAGCAGTCTTGAAAAGGATCTTCTTTACCGGGGACTTATCTCAGGTCGGGTGCTCGTAAAGCTCGAGCTTCATTCATCGTCTCCTTAGAAAAAGATGGTAAGGAAGGTGAGTAACCCATTGTCATGGCCCCGAGCTCCTCAGTCGGGGCGCTCTGATTAGCTTCGACCCTCTAGGAACTTGCCCTCTCCAACGTATTTTTTAAAGGAGGGGGAATGATCTCGATCTTGGGGGACTCGAGGGCTTTGCCCGAGTCTTCCTTCGAAGTTTCTTCACCAAGAGGCAAGGTCTCAGTTTTGGAGGACTTGACAGCCTCGACTGGTTTCCTAGTTCGATGCACCAGCGCTGACTCTTCGCCTTTCTGATATTCGATGGCTGAATCCAAATCCACGTGGATAAGCTTCCTTATTGTCCTTCGAGTAGGGGTCCTCTAATCCTGGGGATCTTCAGGCTTTAAAGCCCTCTTTCTTTTGTTGTTTCACCCCGGTTTTGAAACCGGGGACTCGATCTCTTCCAAGGATGGGGCTGGCCTTATTTCAAAGATATCTCCGATGCCTTCACAAATAAACATGAATGAGATGACATCACCGATAAAAAAAAGGTATTCAAAACCTGGGAAGAGAACTTACCATGATTTTTGGCCTCCCATTTGTCCCTCGATAAATCTTGCCATTTGCACTCATCATACGAGGAGGTCGCAACTAACTTTTGGACCCAGTCCTCGAGGTCAAGGACCGCGTGAGGCATCCAAGCAACGACTGCAGAATAGGTAAAGGCATTATGAAATATGGAAGCAGAATATGAATAGACATTTGGAGAAAGAGTTCACTTACGATTGAAGTTCCATCTCTCCGGGAATGGAATCTTTCCCCGAGGGATAACATCTGAGGTCCTCACTCTGATAAACCGGCTCATCTAGCCTCGATCTTTGTCTTCATCATTACTAGCAAACAAGGCCTTCTTTGATCGAAATTGTACCTTCGTGAGCCCCCGAAACAGCTAGGGCCGATACAGCCGGATGAGATGGTTAAGGGTAAATTCTAGTCCCTCGGCTTTTCTAGAGAAATAGCGCAACATGATCACGATGCGCCAAAAGAAGAGGATGGATTTGGCCGAAGGTAACCTCGAACCTTTTGCAAAAATCAATCACTACCGGATCGAGGGGACCCAGTATGAAGGGGTAAGTGTAAACACTTAAAAACCCCTCCACGTGGGTAGTGATGCTTTCCTCGGGGCTTGAGATCTGAACTACGACCTCATCTCCCCAGTCGCAGTCCTTCTTCATGGCTTTGAGGTACTTCTTCGATATCTAACTAATGTATCGAGATACATGTTCGCATCGGCCTGAGATATCAGGAGGATTTCAACATTAAAATCCTTCTTTATCATGCAAGAGAGGGGGTGATTTCGTGAAGAGCCGGTGGCGGCACTAGTTTGGTCGGCTGGGAAGTAGAAGAAGACGATGCTTTCTCTTTTTGGGGGACTGTTTTAGATGTTTTTTCCATAATTCTGGATTATAAGATGTAGAAGACAGTGGAGTTTGGCATTATTTGGCACTAGGAAGGCGGTAGAAGTGGATAATGAAAGTAAACAAATGGAGAGAGAGAGAGATATATATAGAGGAGGTTCTGAGGTGGTTTGAAAATTGAAGTAAATCTTTCTCAAGGTCTACACCTTATATTTATAGATGGGCAGCGACAATTCAACGACGCTAGTAGCCGACCATAACTGGCGTGCATTTAATATTTTAGGAAAGCAAGCCGATGGGAAGTTTCGGTCTCTTTTAGTGCATATGTCACGAGGATGACATCATCATCAAGGGCTCCAAAAAACTGAGGTTCATATCGTTTCTTATTACTTTACTCTAAGAAACTCAGGGACTATTTGTATCCGGTGAAATAATGTCCCCCCGATTTAGTAGGCTCAAGGCGTCGCACTGAGGGCAGAAGTTTGATAAAACCAAGCTCGAGCTTGAAGGCAAAATAAGATGCTTGAAGACTTAAGTGTTCGAGGAACATCATATCCAAGTATGACCGACTCCAAGATAGTGCCGTTGTGAGTTTGTTATAGAAGGACAAGATTCTCGCCACGTCCTCAAGATTATGGCGTAAATTCCGGAATTGATGTGTACGAATTAGTACGAATCTGTACTAGGCAGTTATATAGTTGTCCCAATAAGATTCTTTACTGTAAATGGAAATGTACCTTATTTAGGGAACCCTTCCTATATAAAGGGGACCCCAATCATTTGTAAACATCATCTAATCATTGGCAAAGAATATACTATCTTATTTTTTCGCTCATTGTTCATCAGAATTGTCTTTTAGCTTTATTATTCTTACTTTATTACTCTAGCCTGTCTCGATGTCACTAGGCTCGAGGTCGAAACTGACCTATCTACTGGTTTGGTCTTACTCATTTCCTTCATCTATACTTCATATTTCTTGATTATTAATTGGTATTGAACTACATTATGTATCTTTAAACCACAAATCAAATTTAATTGTTACTCGTATTTTCAAGATAAACAATGTAAATATACAAGCCATATAGCTTGTATTTTTTATATAGTGCAAATACTAGGTACGAGTAAATTTTTATCCATCTTTTAATGCCCCACGCAAAAATGTAAAGCCCCGTAAAGCTCTTTATTTAATTTTCATGAGAATGATGTATGATTTTATATTTCGGATCGTTTGGAGGTCAACAAACCCTTCGAGACTTGTTAACGAAAGTGCAGTTCATTGGACTTAATAAGAACGTTAGAGTGACTTGAAAGTGAGAAAAACGAAGAAAATTAGCATTTTCAGACCTAAGCTCGAAAAAATCCTAACTAGCACGAGGTGCCCATCATTGTGTGGCATGAGGTGCCAGGCAAGTTTGGGCTCAAATGGGTAAAACTTCTGGTCTATGAAAATCCCTCTCCGGACGAGATGCCTTGTGCCGTGTGGCACGAGGTGCCAGGATAAACTCTGACATGTGCAATTCTGCAACGTAGAGTATAAAATAAAAGCTAAAAATGAATGTTAGCTCCAAAAACTGGGTATAAGACATCTTCCTCAACCCCAATAATGACTTAGATCAACCCCAAGAACTCAAGAACAATTTTTACTAGCCTAGGGTTTTACAATTCAAGGGAATTTCGTAACCTGCATTCAAATACAAATTTTAGAGAAGATGAAGGTTGGTGTTTGTATATGGTTGAAACCGGGCCTACCCAATTTTGCTATTTAATCGAAACTAGAGAATTATTTCGAGGGTTAGCCTCGAAGTGGAGCGGATCAAAGTGACAAAGGCAAGGTACTGTGTTCGAGAATCGAAGTGCCTGTGGAGATCGAAGTCGGTAGTGATCGAGGTCAAACAGGTCAGACTCCAAGCGAAGCACAATAATGGGAAAGCGAGATATCCGTGACTGGTCGAAGATCACGGCGGGAATCTCGGAACGGATCAAATCAAATGCGGTTAATTAGATAATCATGTGATTTCCTTCTATAATTAGAGGTATACCATAATTAGGATTTCTCTACTATATAAAGAGGAGTCCACATCATTTGTAGACACCTTACATTCACAAAGATAAAAGAAATACAATATTTTCTCTTTAATATACATTCTCTTGTTTATCAGCTTGTTGTATTTTAGCTGTCCTTACATAACTAGCTCGAGGGTATTCAAGCTTCAGGGCTCTGTTCAAACACCGGTTTGCTTTATATTATCATCAATTTCTATTATTACTCTTCGCATTTGTCAATTGATACTAGGTGAAATCACGTATCCTTAAAACCACATTATAAGTTTAATTGTTATCCGATTTTTAGGGTAAATAGTTTGGCGCCCACCGTGGGGCTAAGGATAATAGTGATTGCCTAGTATTAATCCTCATAACACACACTGCTTTTATGCTTGTTCTCGTAAGTGTCTTTCATTTCAGGAATCCGCATATCAAATTCTCAAGCAGTGCCCACTCACACAGACGTCGGCCTTGGTCTTCATGGCGAGAACGAGAATGTATTTGCCCCCAGAAATGGAGTACCTCCAGTCAAACTCGATGGACCACCGGCCGTAGATCCAGTCGATGTCAGTTCTCGTGTTTCCATTCATGGAAATTTAGGCGTCGACCCTGAAAATAGCATCCACATAGATGCCCGGACTACCGACCAGAATGCACAAAATAGTGAAGAAGGTGAGATTATCCTTCAAATGATATTTGAAATGTTGTAGACTCTGCAAGCTGCAATAGCGCAACTCCAAAATCAGAATCGAGCACCAAGCAGAATTGAGCTTGATGCATCACAGGAAGTTATTCATAGGATCGAACCTGTATCAGAGAAATCGAATAATAATTGATCGAGAACTAATCATGCCATCATGAAGATGCTCGAGGAGCCCACCAAACGGATCGAATCAGGAGAAAAGAAAATTGAGGCTAATGATAAAAAGGTAGAAACATACAACTCACAGGTTGATCCAATACTGAGGGCACCTTTGATTCTAAAGGGTTTAGATTCGAAGAAGTTCGTACAGAAGCCTTTCCCACTAAGTGCGGCTCCGAAGCCCATTCCAAAGAAGTTTCACATGCCAGAAATTCCCAAGTACAATGAAACCACTAATCTGAATAAGCATGCCACTTCTTATATATGCTCTATAAAAGGAAATGACTTAGAGGATGATGAAATTAAATCTGTTCTGTTGAAAAAATTTGGAGAAACTTTATCAAAGAGGGCGATGATATGGTACCACAATTTGCCGCCCAATTCCATCAATTCCTTTGCCATGCTTGCTGGTTCGTTCGTATAGGCACACGCTGGAGCAATAAAGGTTACGACTAGAAAGTCGGACCTCTTCAAAGTGAGACAAAAGGACAATGAAATGCTAAGGAAATTCGTATCTTGATTCCAGATGGAACACATGGACCTACCCTAGGTCACCAATGATTGGGTTGTCCGAGCTTTCACTCAAGGTTTGAACGAGCGAAGTTCGGTAGCATCATAACAACTAAAGCAGAATCTAACTGAATATCCGGCTGTGACCTGGGCCAAAGTACATAATCGATACCAGTCAAAGATCAGAGTCGAGGATGATTAGTTAAGAGCCCCTTCCGGTTCCGTTTACCCAAATAGATCCGAAGGTAGAATTCAAAAACACATCGACAGAAAGCCCCGGTCGAACAGAGATCGTACCAACCATACAACGCAGATCGTAGAAATAATGGACCGGGACATAATCCCGTTCGGAATGATCGAGGACAAAACTGCCGAGGGCTCATGAATAAGAGTGGCTTCGATAAACATGTCGAGCCCAAAGAAGCGCCACGATTGTCAGAATACAACTTCAGCATCGATGCGTCAGATATTGTATCAGCCATTGGACGAATCAAAGATACTAGGTGGCCCATACCCCTACAGACCGATCCGGATCAAAGGAACCCTAATCAAATATGCAAATACCATGGAACCCATTGTCACAAAATCGAAGACTGTAGACAGTTAAGGGAGAAGGTAGCTCATTTATTCAATGAAGGTCATCTTCAAGAGTTCTTGAGTGACCGAGCTAAAAATCACTTCAGAGATAAGGATACAACCAGGAAAAAAGAACAGGAGGATCCGTAGCACGTGATTCATATGATCGTTGGTGGGGCCGATATTCCTCAAGGCCCGATATTTAAACGTACCAAAGTGACAATCACAAGGGAGAAGCGTACCCGAGACTATTTACTAGAGGAAACCTTGTCTTTCAATGACGAGGATGCAGAGGGATCGAACAACCTGACAATTAAACGTGTGTTGGTTGATCCAGGTAGCTTGGAAAATATCATTCGATCGAAGTTCGTAGAACAACTCGGCCTCCAGGATCAAATTGTGCATGCGGCTCGAGTACTCAACGGTTTCAACATGGCAAGTGAAACCACTAAACGGGAAATTATTTTGCCGAAAAACGTGGTCGGGACAATCTAGGAAACAAAGTTCCATGTAATTTAAGGTGATATGAGATACAACGAGCTACTCAGAAGACCTTGGATTCACAATATTAGGGCAATTCCTTCAACCCTTCATCAAGTCTTGAAATTACCAACATCGGAAGGGATCAAAATGGTGTACGGCGAACAACCCGCTGTCAAAGAGATATTTGCAATCTACAAAGTAGTACCAGTATGGCGCTTTCATCAACAAAGGAATCAGAGCCAAAGAGAAAGTAGGAAGTCAAATAGCAACCATAAGTACCGGCCTCGGCCACATCGGAAGAGAAGGAGATCTTTGAGGATGAAGATTTTATGATACCTCGAACCTTCATGACCCCTGATGATTCTGATGCAATGAAGTCACCGGTCGAGGAGCTGGAACAAATCATATTGATCGAGCATCTTCCCCATCGAAAGGTATACTTGGGCACGAGGTTAACTCCCCAACTTAGGAAAAAACTCGTTCAATTCCTTTTAAATAACATGGATTGTTTTGCTTGGTCCCACTTGGAAATGACAGGAATCCCACTAGAAATCACAATACATCGGTTGAGCCTAGACCCAAAGTTCAGACCGGTAAAAAAAAAGAAGACCCCAGTCCGAGGTAAAACATGCATTAATCAAGGACGAGGTAACTAAACTTCTCAAAATAGGGTCCATCCGGGAAGTAAAATATCTCGAATGGCTAGCAAACATAGTTGTAGTCCCCAAGAAGTGGAACGAACTTAGAATGTGCGTAGATTATAAAGATTTAAACAAAACATCTCCCAAAGACTCTTTTCCTCTACCGAATATCGATTGCATGATTGATGCCACTGCTGGCCACGAGATCCTTAGTTTTCTCGACGCCTATTCCGGGTATAATCAAATTCAAATGAACCCAGAGGATCAGAAAAAAACTTCTTTCATCACTAAGTATGGCACCGACTGTTATAGTGTAATGCCGTTTGGGCTAAAAAATGCCGTTTGGGCTAACCAACACCTACTTAGCCGTTTGGGCTAAAAATTTGAAACTCGTCCGAAATACACCCGGGGCCCTGTCTAAATACGCAAACAAGTTCTATAACTTAACACGAACTCGCTCGAGGTCTCAAATCACATCAAACAACACCGGAAAAGCAAATCGCGCCATGAATCAAACTTATGAACTTTCAAATCTTCCAACTTCTAAAACTCGTGTCGAAACCTTTCAAATCAACTCGGAACGACGCCAAAGTTTACGGACAAGCCCAAAATGAAAAGACGGAGCTGTTTCAACTCTCGAAATCACATTCCAACCCCAATATTAGAAAAGTCAACTATGAGTCAAACTTCTCAAATTTCCAAACTTCAACTTTCTAACTTCCGCCGAAATGCTCCAAATTACCCTACGGATCCCCAAATCCGAATCCAGACGCGTGCCTAAGTCCAAAATCACCATACAAAATTGCTGACATCATCCAAAATTTATTCCGGAGCCGTTTACACAAAAGTCAAATTCCGGTCAAATTCTCACCGCTTAAGATTCCAAAACGAGATTCCTTCTTCCAATTCGACTGTGAATCATCCTGTAACTAAATTTAACTATGCACGCAAGTCGATACGCATAATATGAAGCTATTCAAGACCTTATACCGCCGAACGAAGTTTAAATTCTCAAAACGACCGACCGGATCGCTACATGAAATTATTGATAACAATACATAGATTCTAGTTTTTCCACTTTAATAACAAAAGTTCAATTTTCTTTGTACTATTAAATCTTAAAACGGTAAAAAGGTAACTTTCTTATGAGAAAATTATTTCTATCCTCATAATAAATAAAATTCCATTTATAAACTTCCTCATTTAATGCCCTTAGCTAAAAACTTATCCAAAAAATACTATACGATAACTTTACAAAATCACATTTATCGAACATTTACAAAAAGAATGTTTCACTTAAAAGAAAGTACCATATCAAGGTAATATATAATATTTTCGAAATTGATCGGATTTTCGGGGTCTTATATTTCTAACTTCATGTACGACAATAATCCTTGCCAACTCATATGTATTACTATGACTCGTCCTAACACTAAAGTACGGGATATTACACTTCTAGCATTAAAATCTCCCTTTTCATTCTACACATGTAATCCTCTAGGTACACAGCTAATGACACATCATCAAAATTTACTCTTCATGTATTCCTTCCGTTTTAATTTATGTGAATCTATTTCCTTTTTGGTTCGTGCCAAAAAATGACCTCTTTCCTTATTTGGAAATAATTTACCTTTATGCAATGATTTATAGCACACAAAATATATGTGCCTCATTTTACACCACAAGTTCAAAAGACTTTTCTCTTTTCTTAAACTTCGTGCCCAGTCAAATGAGTTCACATAAATTGAAACGGAGGGAGTATATAATTGTCACTTTCTGCTCATTCATAGATATGGTCCACGTGGATTAATAATCATCTAATTTATTAAGTAGTAACTTTATCTATACATGTTTCACCCATAGGTTATACTTTTTAATAGGATGTCAACACACCCTTTTAATACACATGTAACTTTTATAGACAAAAAAGGTGTCCCCTCCACCTTATGCATTCATGTCTCCAATCCTCGGCTGCTACCTATTCCTAACCCATGTGAATCATGCCCACATAATAATTATTCAAGAATCCTGACTTATTTTTCCTCTTCCTACTATAATCTTCAATTTAATTAGTTACACACATAATTCTTTTCTAGATTGCGTTTCACTTAAATACTAATCACCCTTAACATACTTCATATACCATACTATCATAATCATGTGGTATAGCACTAGTCCATAAATATGGGGTAGTATAGCTTGGATCGTATTTCATCCCGAAATGTTAAATTTCGGCCAAACTCATTTTCTTCTGTTCGTTTACCATCTGACCTTCATAACACTTACTTATCACTTGTTTGAAATAGCATAAATACTTATAACCTCAACTTGAACCTATTGCAATTAACTTACGAAAAATCCAATGTACAAAAGTACTGGATGTAACACATATATCCAACATCCAAATGCATAAAATCTAGCCAAAAATATTTAACGAGGTCAATAAAGCTATAGAAATTAACCCCATATGATAAAGGTTCGATCTCCAACAAAATCTCAAAATCAACAAAATGTCAAATTCTAACCCACATAGTCAAAACCAAAAATAAAAGTCTGATTTTTGTGGACTCATAATCTCACGAGTCTAAATATGTGATTAATTTCCAAATCCGAGTCCAAATTGGCGGTTAAAATCTCAAAATATACTTTCTTAATTTTAAGTCAAACCCCCTTTTCTCTTCTTTACATTGCTTGATATATAGAGGCAAAAATAATAATAGATCCAAGTAATAATTATAGATTAAGGTAAGAATTTCTTATGTCAATGATTTAGATCAATCACCCTACAAAACATCTCCCAAATTCGTGTCTTGTAGCTTCTAAAATTATAAAATAAAGTCTATGTATGAAATGGGAGTTAAATATACCAAAAAGCAAAAATTTTAGCACCTGTGGGAGCTCATCCGCAGGCCTTACATTGCGAGGACCCCAGAGGAGGTGTTCTCTGGCTCGTCTCTTCCCCTCGCTTCACGAGCCTCTACGACCTGGTGCTGACCTGCTGGTTTTTCTCTTTCAAACCACACCCGAACACCTCGAAAGGAACCCAAGCCTCCGACTTATTTATATACCCTGTACAAACTTGTCCAAAGGCTCCACACATACAAAAAAAATCACAAGAGTTAAGGTCCAAATGAAACTATGAACTCTCTTAAGTTTTTAAGCTTTAACTTTCACAATATATGCCTGAATCATACCCGAGTCCCTTGGGTACTAGACAAGATATACGTAACAGTTCAAAATTATCATACTAACCTTCGATATTTTCAAATTAGGAATCTTAGTTCGTTTACCCAGAATGTTGACTTTGATCAACTCTCTTATTAACATCTAGTCTCTAGTTAGGAACTAAGTATTCCAAATCACTTCCGAACCTCTCGGGAACCCGAACTTCCCTTATCTGCAAGTCATAAATCATCAAATGAATCTATAAAAAGTATCAGCTATGTGAAGAGAATCTTAGAACTCAAAATATCAGTTAGATAGTTGCAGCACTCCCCAGAAGAGAGAAGAAAGAAAGAAGAGTTTTTATAAACGAAATAAATAAGAATGCTTTGAGAAGAAAATAAACAAGAAATAAGAATTTTTATGAATTTTGTTTCATCTGTTCATAAGAATCTTTTATTCTAATTGTATATGATCATACATGCATAGTTCTTTCAGAGTCTCGTTCTAACATGCATAGTTCTTTCAGAGTTTCGTTCTAACTTAGTAGGAGGACATTTTACTTACTAAGTATCGTTGCGGTATACTGTCATTCTAATGCTTTCCTTGAAACCTCATTGGATAGGCACAGTTATTATATAGAGCAGGCTACATGTTAGGACCTCCTCCCATTCCAACAGATTTTGTGAGTTCTGTTTCAAATCATGGAGTTCAATGCTTTGGTTCTAGTCCTTTTATTTTGTATTGTTATTTTTAGTTGAGGATTAAACGGCCGGGGAGTCATCTACCAAGCAATTTATCTAGATTCTTTAGATGCTTCATGGATATTTCATAATCAAAACATAAAAGTTAGATGCTATTATGGTTTTGGCAACTGTTTGAATTTTGAAGTTTGATTTATAAAAAATGTTTTGTGAACAAGTTTAATTTTTAGAAGTGAAGCTACCTATTTTCCTTGTTTGAATGTATGACCTGCATGACAGAATAGAAAGAAGCATTAGAAGGTTTGTTCAGTTATGTTATGGCAATCTTTTTTATAAAACATGCAGTATAACATTTGAAATCATATAGACATTATTAAAAATTGATTCATTGTTATGTTGATTAGATTTATTAAAAGTTATTATAAATATATAAATAACTCTTAACCACGAATATAAATGTGCACTAATTGGTGGAGTATGTCAACTTTTGAGAAAACTTCTATGTAAAAAGAAATAAATCGTTCTTTTTGCTGCACCGTACGTGCAGGTACGCACACATCTAAATTATTGTGTTTGAGTGTCCGTCGCATTATAAAAGTGCAAATAACGTCTACATAATTTTTTATTTTACCAACGAAAGTTAAATTAATCATACATCAAGTCAAATTACTAGGACAGCAGAGCTAATACTAGAAACATACTTAGAGAATAAAAAGAAAAAAAATTGAACTAATGTTACTTCAGGACGTCACATAGTTGTGCAACCATTTGGATTGTCACAGCCGTAGTGGCCGTATTGGTATTCATAATCAACCGGAGGAGAATAATAGGATGTTGGTGGTCCATGGTGGTGGCCCAGCCGCAGTGGGGTGTGTTCCCGGTGGTGCTCGATTAGCCTCGGTGGCGGTCTGTGGTGGTGGTGTTCCACTAGCGTCAGTGGCCCATGGTGCTGGCGTCCCACTAGCGGTGGTCCATGGTGGTGGTGTCCCACTAGTGGTGGTGGTGGTGGTAGAGCACGTCGAGGGGTTGAATGTGAATGCAAAGCCGTGTGACGTCGTAGAGTATGATCTTCATACAAGTCATCGAAAGGGTCACGAAAATTCAACCTATAGCCCATCTCAAGGCTCTCAACCCTCCTCACTCTCGATAACTGGTCCAAGTCATCATTCCTATAGCTTCTAACATGCGGCGGCGGTGATAGCTGTGGCGGCAAATGACGTGGCCACAATGGTGGTGGTGCTAATGGCGAAAATGGTAGATGTCCATAATGAGAACAACAATCCTGTTGACATGGTTGTGCAGCGTTTTCCCTGTGTGATGGTGGCGATGGTGGCGATGATACCTCTTTTTTAGTTGACGGAGGTTGTGCTGGTGGCGGTGGCGGAGGTGGTGGTGGACAAGGCTGTCATTCCACACAAGAGAAACATTGTTAGAAGACAATAATGTTCTTTCAAATAAATGTACTAGCTCATAAAAAGTTTGTCACTAGACGGGAAAAGAAAGAAAAATTAACCAAATAGTCGCACACCAACTTCAATTAAAAATAACCGGTGAAAGTATAATATATACATAATTTATGTATTATATGTGTATAAATATATATAATTAATGCATAACCTATATATATGACTAAAAAAAATAAACAATGAATGTGATCGAAAAGGTTTGTAGGCCAATAACGTTGATTCAAAATGAATTTAGTTTTGTGCATTACTATTACAACATTTAAGTATATAACTGTCTATAACTGATAATTAAGATAAAGTAAATTATCTAATAAAACAGGTTTAATAAACTATACTGTCAATGTTTTTTTTTCCTTCCCTTTTCCCTCTTTTTAGAAGTAATCTACTAAAATCGGTTTAAAAAATTATATTATCAGTGTAATTACGTAACAGTGTATATGTTTTAAACCCTGTTATAGACCGTAAAGGAAAGGGACAAACTTATAGTATCATCCATAACACAATTTATGGTATCAAACAGGCATAGCATACAGTAACTTTTTCATATATATATATATATATAAATATATATATATTGAACAGTACTTGCAATCTTTCCAATTTCAACAATATTTTTCCACAATTTTAGTTTATTTTTGATGTGCATCTGCTTTCAACAATACAAACTGTTTTCTCTTTAATAATTATACAATGAGTTACTGATCCGGAATAAAATGATTATTGTCAGTTTAAATTATTAACCATATGTTCTAAGCAATCTTCATTCATTTAGATAAAATTTGATATTTTATGGAAGAAAATCCCTAGTGCAAACTAGGTGTATAAAGATTGATTATAGCACTCCGAAACAATTAAACATATACCTTGCATTTCCGCGGACGAATCATGTCAGGATCCATTGAAGAAAGCTTCCACTACAAGAAACTTCAAGAAACTTTTTAAGTTTTGTACAACCGTGCTATATTGACTAGTTATTAGATAAAAATAAATAAATAACTAAGGTAGTTCATATGGGGGGACTACAAAATGCAAGAAAGAAATTATTTAACCAAAAGATGAAAAAGTTGCCCTTATAAACTTGTAAACTTTATAAAGTAATATACAGTAGCTATTCCTTTATAATTGGACACATGATTTGAAAAATTGACATAATTAGTTATCTAATCTAAACAAGCAAGAACGAAGAAAAGCTTAGGTGAAAAATCATTAACAAACTATAATGATGTGCATAGATAAAAATTAAATAAAATAAAGAATGGTAAGAATAAAAATTTCTCCATTATGTCTTTTGGACATAATTTATTCAAAATATAAAAGAAAATACCTGCAACTTGCCTAGAAAGAAGGAAAACTAACTACAAGAAAAAAAGTAACAAAAATATTCATCGAAAAGAAAAGAAGAAAAATACTCACCAACTTTCTGTTTACTAGATTTGTTCTCCTCTTCCTCAGTCTTCAATCAAGGTCTAAGGCAAAAAGACGAAAGCTATTCAAAAGGAAACAAGATTAGCATAAAGCAAATGAACAATCAAGGGGAAAAACCTAGTTTAACAAATAAAATACTATATGTAAAGAAAATTCACCAGGAGTAAAGGTCAAAGTCAGAAGGATTAGGAAGAGAGCGAATTACGCCTCTTCATGGAGGTGGGAATTAAACCTTGAAATAATTAAACCTTATTATATATATATTACTATATATGCACACACACAGTAATGTAATCGTGTAGAGAATTTTTTTTCTTTCTGAGAAAGTACTATGTAGAGCTATTTAAGGTAAGCGAATCCAAAGATTTTGCTAGGAGTGTCAAAGTGTAAAGGAGGCCTAGATTATATTATTATAATGTTTTAAAAAAATTCTTTTGACTGATGAATAAGATCTGAGAGAATAATTAAAGAAAGTTTACTTTTATAGTGAAGAAAGTATAAATAAGGAAATGATGAATGTGAGAAACTCTGGACGTGTGGTCGTGTACAGCGCATTTTTATTCTTCATTAATAAAAGGTAATATGAATTCATAAGAGGTAGTTATTTATAAATAAATAAATTAATTAAAAAAAAGGAGGAGGTAGTAAAAGATAAAGAGAATCTTGTCTAACAATTTGTAAGACTTTGAAGATTTTTTAATCAATTTTTAATTTTTAATTTTAAGTAAATTTGAGGGGGGCATATTTCACGTTACCAGTTACCGAAGAGGGAGAACTTACTCCTAGGATTCTAATGAGTATTTGGTACCTCGTTACTAAGATGTAACAATCCGGCCGGTCGTTTTGAGATTATTAACCCCGATCCACTAATTATTATTTTCCCCATATCTTTTTATGCTTATGTGACTTGTCGGGAGATTTTGTTTGTGGTTTCAGAGTGATTTCCCTAAAATGGAAGCTTAAGTTCTAGGATTTTGGCCGTAATTGAAACTATGCGAAGACGACTCCAGAATAGAGTTTTGTCAATTCTGTTAGCTCCGTTGGGTGATTTTGGACTTAGAAGCAATGTGATTTGGATGTCTGTAGCTGAATTAGGCTTTAAATAACGAAAGTTGAATTTTTGGGAAGTTTGACCAGGAGTGGACTTTTTGATATCGGAGTCGGATTCCGATTTCGGAAGTTAGAGCAGGTCCATAATATCTAATGTGACTTGTGTGCAAACTTTGAGGTTAATCGGACGTGATTGGATAGGTTTCGGCATCGATTGTAGAAGTTTGAAGTTTCATAGTTCATTAAGTTTGAATTGGAGTGTGATTCGTATTTTGTTGTTGTTTGATGTGATTTGAGGACTCGACTAAGTTTGTATGGTGTTTTAGGACTTGTTGGTATATTTGGTGTAAGTACGCCATAAGCAAGTTGATATAAGCTCGGAAATGAGATGTTACATCTTGCATTTTCGTACGTTGAAGTTTCGTCGTAAGTTAACCGACGTAAGTTCGGGAATGAGATTATTTTGAGATTATACGCACTATGCTATTTAAAACAAGTGATAAGTAAATTTGTGAAGGTGAGAGTGTAATTGATATAAGCTCGGAAATGAGATGTTACATTCTGCATTTTCGTTCGTTGAAGTTTTGTCGTAAGTTAACCGACATAAGTTCGGGAATGAGATTATTTTGAGATTATACGTACTATGCTATTTCAAACAAGTGATAAGTAAATTTGTGAAAGTGAGAGGGTAAGCGAATCGAAGAAAATGAGTTTCTATATAAGGTTGGGTCATTCTATGTCGGATATTCCCTTGTGTTTACTCCGGTTATCTCATGACACCCCTTCTGGCCCACTTAGCTATGATGATGTAATAAGAAAGATACGTTACGTTGGTGTACTCGGTTGATTAAGGTACCGGGTGCTCATCGCGGCCCATCGGTTTGGGTCGTGACAAAAGTTATATCGGAGCAGTTTTGTCCTAAGGAGTCTATAAGTCGTGTCTAGTAGAGTGTTGTTTATGGGTGTTGTGCACCACACTTATAAGCAGGAGGCTATAAGGCATTTAGGACTGTCAGTCTTTCTTCTTACTCTAGATCGTGTGTAGAGCTCACTTATAAAAATTTAAACTCCTAATTTCTATTTTACTCGTAATAAGACAATACCTACAACCAAAAGACAGTTGGTAAGAGATTGAATGTGGCTATGGAAGAGTTAAGTCAGAGGAACTTGATTTTGTATGATGCTCATGATGAGTAAATGTGAGGTATTCAACAGATCATGTGTGTACTAAAATGTGTAAGCTTCTTGATAAGGAGCCTTAAGGCAAGAATATATATCCACCAATACAATGCAAAGCAATGAGAAATTCAGAAGCTAGACACAAGTTTCAAGAAGTAAAAGAAGCAAGATGAAGAAGGGTACGAGGTGCCTAGTTAATGAAGATTATGAGCATTTACAATTCAGGCAGAGGAATATAAGCCTTTTGAGTTACCTTCAACAATAACAGAGTATGTACAATTGGCCCTCATTTATGCTCTATGGGGCTAACAAAAGTAGTATAAGAGAAGGACGATATATCAGTATCCAGCTGGGGTTAGAGTTACCCAAAAAGTTCGATGGGTTGTTAGCATTGGTTGATATTTTCATAGGATATTACAAACATGGTAACAATTCTCCTTGTGAGACACCCAGATGGTATATTCTAGAATAGTACAACTAGACATGAATAATACAATGTTAAAAAAAATTACAAAGATAGGCAATGGAATCCTGGAAGGGATAAATATTACTTTAATATGGCTCCTGTCCCTAGTAGAGAGAGAATGTTAGGCAACCCGAAGAGCCAGTGGATGAAGCAAGGGGAGCTAAAAGCAAAAGAATGTCTTGTTGAAGTTTTTAGGATAAAGCGATAGACAGAAATGTTAGCAGGGAAATAAGAAGAGAGATAATGAAGCATTATGAGTAAGATGTGATACATGGATGACAACGGTAGATTAAAAAATGATGATATTATAGAGTCTATAGTCAAGTGAAGGAAAATACGAGAGGTGACAGGCCTTGAAACAACAAAAGAGTATAGGCCATAAAGTCATATCCTCATTTAGAGAAATAAGTTTGTGACTCCAATGCGACTACCAGAAGGAAAATTTAGACCCAGAGTAATAGAAATCAGTACGGGCTAGTGAACAAGATAAACTAAACATGAATTAGGGAATGAATGATTTAAAAATAGTCGGTATCAGGAGAATTTCACAGATAGCATTCCGGTGATAATAGAATGGACGACAGAAGAATAACCTTTAAATGTCATTCAAGAAAACGCTTCCCTAAAGCAAGCAATGTGAGCAAAGTTCAACTTAAGGGACTATGTGTGTCAGTTACACTAAGTGTCACCCTCGCGTGTAAGGAATTTTGTTATTCTTCGTATAGAAGGACTACCGCAAGGCGAGTAAGGGTCATCGATGATGTGAAAAGACGTTAAAGATGAAAAGGTAAAATATCTATAGGTAGATCGTCATAGCTCTAAATCTTAGTACTCCCCTAAAGGGGGAATATGGAGTGATGTGGCATTAAGTCAGAATTAAGTGGTTCTAGTAACTATGAAATGGTAAAGGAAGAATGCGATAAAAATGAGAAAGTAATGAGATTGCACTTATCCAAATCCTATAGATACGCTACGATTCCAGAACATTATGAAAATAGGACGTCATAGAAAGGAAGTAAGGGTTCCTGCCCGAGATGTTATTGATAAATAAGGAGCCAGTGCGAGATGTAAGTTAAGGCAAAGGAAATAACCCCAAGAAAGATAACGTAGAACATTGATATGAGAATGGGCCAATGAGTAGTTAGTAGTTGATTGACGAAGAGCCTAGTTATGACTAGACAAGAGGATATAGACAAATCAACAGATCAATGCAAGATAAACATAGTGAACCCCAACATGGGGAATTCAGTCTCGCAGATATGACATCGTGACCCTTAAGAAATACAGATAGGAGTAGGGTGTAATTGTGATAGATAAAGGATGACGTTTGGGCCTTCGTTTGAGTAATGATTTGAAGAAGAAAATAAAGGGATTTTATGAATTATACAGGATTAAAATACTCACGTAAGATGAATTACATGTCAAATGCGGTTATGAAAGCATGGTATCGCCCCGGGTGGATCAGTCTAATCATTTCAGATGTTCCCTGATGAGACGTAAGCCCTAGTGATTACGTAAGAAGTTTCAAGTTATCAGTGGTCAATTGTAGATCAATATTGAGGTGAATCAACAATGGATGGAAAATAATCACAAAGTATGAGATGAGATTAGGTCGTCATTCTTAAGATGAACAGTAATGAAGAAGCATTAAAGGACTTAGATTTACACATATAGGATAAGCAATAAGAATAACTTGGAGTTTGCTAGAAAACCTCAGTAACGATAAATCAAGGTAAGAGTTATGGTATATTATGACCTACTTAGATGCAGTAAAGTCATGCGGATAGATAATCAGGCCTATAAAATAAGATATAGCAATATTCGTAAGTTCAAAAAAGTACCGAGCAAAGAACTTCAAGTACATCTATAGATGCCCAGAGGGACATCTTGTCAAGCTCTGTATATGTTTACAAAGTGAGGCCTAGAGATTGGCTAAAAGATGGAGGGAAAAGGAGAGAACGGTCGCATAGACGCACTCACAAGGTCAGAGTCATACATGATGCATGATAAAAGGTAGCAACAGTTACGAGATTGGAAGGATTCCGGTTATAAGTCGTGGTGTGAGAAGGAGGCCTAAGGGGGGAATGCCCTGGACTTTGGATTCATTCAGAAGAATAGCTGCCTAGATATAAAGAAGAGTACTAAAGTATTCACAAGATCTATGGGTTATGAGAATGATACGTACATCAGTCAATATTCGAGGACGAATGTTCCAAAGGGGGAAATAATTTTAAACCCCATGTTTTTATTCATGGAAGTACTCCATAAGTAAATTGATATAAGCTCGGAAATTAGATGTTACATCCCGCATTTTTGTACGTTGAAGTTTCGTCGTAAGTTAACCGACGTAAGTTTGAGAATAAGATTATTTTGAGATTATAAGCACTATGCTATTTCAAACAACTGATAAGTAAATTTGTGAAGGTGAGAGGATAAGAGAATCGAAGAAAATGAGTTTCTATATAAGGTTGGGTCGTTCTATGTCGGGTATTCCCTCATGTTTACTCTAGCTATCTCATTATGCCCCTTCTGGCCCACTTAGCTATGATGATGTAATAAGAAAGATACGTTACATTGGTACTCGGTTGAGTAAGGTACCGGGTGCCCATCGTAGCCCATCGATTTTGGTCGTGACATTTGGTTGAGGTCCCGTGGGCCTAAGGTGTGTTTCAGATCATTTTCAGATTCATTTTAGACGTGAGAATTGCTGAAATTCTTCAACTTCTGGTGTCATCGCACCTGTGGTAAGGTTGACCGTAGGTGCAGACACACACGTGCGGAAGAGAGTTTGCAGATGCGGCCCTGGTCTGGGTAGCTAGTGGTCGCAGGTGCAACAAAAGGATCACAAAAGAGGGACTGCTCCTGTGGAGAAGTGATCGCAAAAGCGGGAGACGAGCTGGGTGAGGATTTCGCAAAAGCGGACAATTGTCCACAGACGCACACTTGTAGGTGCGGTTATCTGATCGCAGAAGCAAGCCCTGGTGTCTTAAGTCAATACCGCTCCTGCGACGAAAATTCCGTAGGTGCGGCATCGCAAGTGTGGCGTCCCAGGTTCAACTTAGGGTCCGCATGTGCGAGATCACTAGGCAGAAAAGGGAAAATTACGAGGGTTTGATATCATTTTCACTTTTGGACTTTGAGAGCTCGGATTTAGGCTCTAATTTGAAGGATTTTTAGAGAAAGCTATTAAGTAACGATTTCTAACTTGTTTTTTTGTCATATTCCACTAATCTATTGTTAAATTCATCATTTAATTAAGAATTTGGGTTTAGAAAATTGGGGAAAAGTTGGAAAGTTCTTCAACCAAGTTTTTCGGTTTTGATTGAGACTTTGTTATCAGATTTGAGTGATTTTGGTACGAGTGAACTCATGGTTTAATGAGTATTTGTATTTTGTGACTTTTACCTGATTTCGAGACGTGGGCTCATGTCACGCCCCAAAATCAAGAAGTGCGATTGATGCTCAACCGAGTAAACACGTCTGAGTAAGCCTGTTAGATTTCATTCTACCCAAATTCATCTTTGAATAAAGAGGAGATGTACTTCATTAATCATACTCTGAAAATATTTCATTAACAACTTCCATTTCGTTTCCATTAGCAGCTTCAACCATAATTTCCAAAATATTACAATTTTATAGATATGATGAAAAACATGTTTGCCAAATACCAACATTTCTAGTTCACTTCCCAATATCAAACACCACCCACAACCTGTCTACGGAGCCTCTAAGTACAACTAAAGAATATTATGGAACTGCCGTCAACAAGGCTCTGGCTATACCTCAAAATACAATGTACATGAGAAACAAAATATACATGACCCCGATATGAAGCGACGCTTACCAAGTCAGCCGAAAAGAGTATACCGCTATCACCGATCGATGCCACCTGCCATGGAACCACTTGTATCAATTAAAGATACAGTGCCTCTGGCAAAAGGGACGTTAGTGCCGTCGAATAGCACTAGTATGTATAGCTAAAAGTCCTCTTTCAAAGTAGAATGACAATATAAGAAAGGAAAACCATAGAAACAACAAGTCACAATCAACAATAACCAAATGACCAATTGAAACATAACGATTTTCAAAGTACGAAAATAATATATATTACACCCCATATTTTCGTACATGAGAGTATTCATAAGTCAATTGATGTAAGCTCAGAAATGAGATCAACTTTGAAAGTACATAAAGTAAGTTAATCATGTTACAATGGAGGTTACAAATATTTAAAATCATAAATACCAAGTACCAAGAGGGTTTGAAGGCTTAGAAGCGAAATCAATTGAAGAAAATAAGTTTCGTCGAAAGTCGACAAGTTGGGAATGTTGTAACATGTACTTTTGGGGCGAGAATAGGGTGTTTAAAATTATAAGGAGATGATGTTATGAGTTATTTTAGTCGTATGATAGAAGTGTGTTATGATTTGAAGTCAAGCGAGTTGTGGAACAAAAGTTGAAAAAGGTCATCACAAGTTACATTCATAAATGTGTTGAAACTTAGGTCAAATGTAACTGCGATTTTCTACCAATATACTTAGAGTTATAGGGTGTGACACCCATCAAATTGAAGTTTTATGAGTCTATTTTCTAACGCATTAAATCTTTTATCAATAAGACATCAGAGTAAAGAGATATATGCAGTTTTGCGAGATTGCGCAGGCTGCTAGGTGACAAGTAGGTGTGTCACCTACTTGGTTAAATGAGAGCCCAAAAAGAGGCAATTTCGGGTCATTCAAAAAGCCCATTTAAGGTCTTATCTCATGCAATATAAACCTCATTATATATCACAAATAACCAGACCTAAACCCCTACAAACTTCCTCCCAAAAATTACCCACAAACATTAATTGATTTTCTCTCCCTTTCAAGTTCTAATTGGGAGTAAAACCTATAGTTTAAAGAACCAAGATAAGGGCCGAATTATCCAACTGTATACAACAAAAATCAGCGGTTTGATTTTACGATCATCAGGGCATCTCAAGGTTTCCCAATGATCGACTTCGAGGGCTCACAGTGATCGGCTTCAAGATAGTGTAAGTAGCGACCGACTTCGAGGCAGTGTAAATTAGTGGCTTCAGTGGATCGATGTGATGTTCCCAAGGCACGTGACTAGAGCTGACAAAGCCTATTAGGCTAGTCCAGGCTCGCATCATGGAATTAAATGGCCGTACCAGTCCCATATCTTTATAATAAATGCATTTGTACTATGTTGGGATTCCCCCTCATATATAAAGGGGATCCTTGTCATTTTATAAGGGATCTGATGCTCAATATTGAATATACACGAACATTCTTTTTGCTCTCTAACACATTCTCCTGATCTCATTGCTTTCATTTATTGCTTATTATTGGCCATAAAGAGCTGTCATTGATTTTATAATAATTGTTAGTAATCCATCGACTACCCTCAACAGGACATCAGACTCGACCTCGAGGCCCCGAATAGGAAAGCTCGAGGCCCCGATTATCAACCATTCGGTTGGTTATAACCTTGTTTACAAGATCTTATCTTGTTTCCAAGTCTTTCACTTTGCATCAATTGCCTAACAACTAGCAAAAAAATAGATCACATATTTTAGAACCACAAAATTATAAGCTCATCTCGCAGCTTGGAGACGGCATGTTCATACAACTTTTTAGCCTATAACAAACCAAAAAAGTCAGAGAAAAAAAAAAAAAACTTGCAAAATGCCTAAATATGTTAAGGTATTACCTACCACAGGCACCCATCTGCTTACTCGATGGCACCGTGAGCGTCAAGGCCAATATTCTCGCTAACTCCATCGAGGATGTTTCTGAGCTCGCCTTCCCCCTTGTGAGAGCCTCCTGCTTTGGCGATGTTCATGTCCTGTGCATCCCTAAGCTCTTTTGGTGATAATCGGGGACCCAAATTAAGGCCCCCCAGAATGTCAAAGAACCTGAAGGAGAAGTCTTGTCCCCGAAAATCTCCAGGCTCGGGCCCTTTTGAGCCGATAGCAGCGAGTTCCCTGGCAGGGACCGTGCCATGTCTGGTCGAGGACTCAGGGAGAGTATCCGTACCCTCCTCGAGGTCCTCCAAAGCATGGGCTCGAGCCGAGTCAGGCGTTTCCGACTTGGCGGCCTTCGGTACAGACAGTTAGAGGGCATTCGTGTTTGAAATTTTCCTTTGTACCAAAGGGTTATCATCATCATCATCATCTCCATCCTTGTTATTGGAACTCGCTTCGAAAGCTAAAGACGAGACCTCGACCTCAGGCATGCGAGACTTGGGCTTCTTTGATATAGGGGATTCGATAGTCGTCCTCTTTTTTCCTTTTCTTACCATTATAGCGCTTAGAGGACCCTTCCTCGTCGGCAGGAGGCAGTCACATCAGCACTTCATCACCAAGGCCTGCGCAAGCATAGTAATCAAAATTTATCAGCACGGGGGATATGGTAAGAAATATGATAACATGATATAGGTGTCAAGATGGAGCTTACCATGATTCTTGACCAACCACCGCATTTTAGCCAACTCAGGCGAAGAACGCTCGAGATAGGGGAACGAGGTATCTAATCCCCTAATCCACTCCAACAAGTCCGGAACAGATTCAGGATACCAAAAGGGCGGCTGAGTGAGCAAAGGGAAAGTTAGTTTTTTATGAAGAAAGTAAGAAGACAATAAAGCATACTCAAAGAAGAAGCACTTACGCTTCATGTTCCACTCCTCCGGGAACAACATCCATTCAACTGGAATAATGTCTTAGGTCCTTACTCGAACAAATTGGCTCATCCACCCCCGATCCTTGTGCTCATCGATACTCGAGAAAAATGGTTTTGAATATTGAGAGTGAAGCTTGATCAAGACTCGAAAAAGATGGGGGTTGTACAGCCTGATCAGATGATCAAGGGTAAAAGTCGTATCCTTGACTTTGCTGGAAAGGTAGCGAAGCATGTAAACTATCCTCCAGAAAGAGGGGTAAATTTGGCCCAGTGTCACCCGGCATTTACAATAGAAGTCGAGAATGACCGGGTATATAGCCAAAAAAGAAGGGTTTGAGGAGTCGACAGGGCCCAAGGTGAATGGGTATGTGTATACGTAAAGAAAATTGGCCTTATGGTCAGTTATGCTCTCATTAGGTCTAGGGATCTCAACCAGCAGTTTCTTCTCCCATTGGCAGTCCGCCCACACTTTGTCTATATCCTTCACAATGCTAATGAACCGGGACACATGTTCGCATCGACCTGGCGTAGATGAAGGTCTCTCGATGGAAAAATCCTTCATACTATCGAATTTGGGGGGTGTACACTGTTCGACGGTAGGAGCCACTTTGGGCTTACCCTTAGATTTATTCTTGGATGTTCGAGATGAAGTAGAAACTTCATCTTTCCGAGGCACTGTCTTGGGGGTTCTAGCCATAACAACTAAAAATTTTCTTTTTCTCGAAAAGGAAGGCAGGAAACTAAGAACAAAAGAAAGAGGGGCGTAGAGGAAGATAGATTTGGATCTGAAAGCTTGAAGGAATAACAAAAGTGCGAGTCACTAAGCAATTGGGGTATTTATAGAAGCCGTATGGGCAACAGAAAAGCCGAACCAATAACAGTTCGTGGGCTTCTCGATAGTCTTGTTGACGGCGACCCTTACTCAGCTTTTGAGTTATGGCATTTAATACTCTGATAGGACTGACATCATGATGATAATGCCTTAGGAGTAGGAGTTCGAAACCGTTTCCTATCACTTTATTCTAGAAAACGTGGGAACTATCTGTATACGGCAGAAATCGACAGTTTGATTTTACAATCATCAAGACATCTTGAGGTTTCCCAGTGATCGACTTTGAGGTAGTGTAAGCAGTGACCGGCCTCGAGGCAGTGTAAATCAGTGGCTTCGGTGGATCGATGTGATGTTCCCAAGGCACGTGACCAGAGCTGACAAAGCCTATTAGGCTAGTACAGACCCGTATCATTGCATTAAATAACTGTACCAAGCCCATATCTTTGTAATAAATGCATTTGTACTATGTTGAGATTCCCCCTCATATATAAAGGGGATTCTTGTCATTTTTTAAGGGATCTGATGCTCAAATACAAGAATATTCTCTCTGCTTGCTAACACATTCTCCTAATCTCGTTGCTTTCATTTATTGCTTATATTCATTGTGTTCTATTTCTTGTTCTTCATTTATTGCTTATTATTGGCCAAAAAGAGCCGTCATTAATTTTATCATAACTGTTAGTCATCCATTGATTACCCTCGGCAGGACATCAGACTCGACCTCGAGGCCCCGAATAAGCAAGCTCGGGGCCCCGATTATTAGCCATTCTGTTTGGTTATCACCTTTTTTTAAAGCTCTTATCTTGTTTCCAAGACTTTCACTTAGCATCAATTGCCTAACAACTAGCATAAAAATAGATCACATATTTTTAGAACCACAAAATCAAATCTAATTATAATTACCATTTTCAAGGTAAACACCAACAAATAAAGTAATTTTACTGCTTTTTTTCATCCATTTGTTTCTGCTGTAAATTCATGGTAAGTCGTTCTATACTTGTAAGAACTCATGGGACGGTGATTGGAAGCCGTGAGTTCGGGTTATTCACTTGTAGCGGACGATTTTGTGGACTGTTTTGTGTTGCTGTTGGGATGCGTGTTTTACTACTATTTTGTGGAGTTTTGAAGGAGGAAGGGTGTGGATAAACACCATATAGAAGTAGGGTGGTGGGCTGGTCATTCGTCGTAACATTTCCGGGTCGTTTAACACTAGTACGATGGTCGTTTTGTGTATGAAAAGATTAGAGTATGTGTCACACCTCCTTTTTGCGCGCCCGTCCCGAAGGGTAAAATGCGCGAGGGAGTTTTTCAATTTAAGTGACAATATTCGAAATGTGATTAATTATTTAATTCAGAGTCACCACTTGGGAAATGTTTGGCTTTTGGTGTCCCAAGTCACCGGTTTATCTTGAATCCCAAATCGAGGAAAATATTCGACTTTCCAAATGAAGTCTGCGAACCAGAAATTCTAAGTAAGGAATTCTGTTGACCCGAGGGAAGGTGTTAGGCACCCTCGAATCCCGTGGTTCTAGCACGGTCGCTTAAATTGTTATAATGGCTAAATATCAGATTTAAATACATGTTATGACTTATGTGCTTTTATTAAGTTTAAACCGCTTTTATTATTATCATTTATTTTTTGTAGAATTGCAACGTCGTGAAAATATATCTCGAACTACGTCACAATCAATGCATCCGTAGTTGTTAACACATTTCGACTCCGTTGAGATTTGAATTTGGGTCACATAAAATGCGCACCCGAGTTTAGGAATGTAATTTAATTAAGTCGCGCCTAAAGAGTCTAACACGTTGTTGTCTTCGAGGGAGGCAGTGAAATTCACTAAACAGTCCTTCCCAAATTCTAAGTATTTATTATGATCAATTATTGAGGGCCCCGCGATTTGCATTTTTTTTTATTTTTTGGCGAGGCTCGTCTCATTATTTGAAAGGGTAAACCTACAACGACTACATCTCTATTACATTTGTCTCTAAAAAATAGAAGGAGAAAATATATGCTAATCAAATTACATGCTTGGCCAATTCGGGCCTCTTATTAGTTATTGGATTAATTGTTTACGAGGCGGGGAATCGTTTCGAGCCTTATTACATGAGCGAGCATGCTTTTAATTCGCTAAAGGAGATTAACCTACAAGATTAATGAAAATGCTAAACTTATGCTACATGTTCTTCAAGTTCGAATTTAAACTAACTTATTTACACTAGATTAGCGGAGTTAACTACTAGAAACTGCTACTAATAGGATTCGAACATGGTTCTATAGACTGCCTAACAGAATCAGATTTATTAAAGTCAGCTCGAATGATGAAAAAGAAACTATATTACTTTGGGCAAGATTAGAAACAATACCTTATGTACAAAATATAACCAAAGATGGAGTCTAGTTATTGCTATACCAAATACTCGTGCATTTTTACAAATTACATAAGTACATCATGCGTACAACTAAACAAACTTAGCCATTGTGAATCACAATAATTAAACCAACTGAGTTTTCAATTAGACACGAAACTCACTAATGTGTTCTCTATTGAGCTACAAACTAAAGAATTACACAATTTTAACAACATTTATAAAGTTGTAAGTAAAGTAGCGACTGATA
Organism: Nicotiana tabacum; assembly: GCF_000715075.1. NCBI lineage: Eukaryota > Viridiplantae > Streptophyta > Magnoliopsida > Solanales > Solanaceae > Nicotiana > Nicotiana tabacum. The sequence continues at coordinate 37,989,637 of NC_134082.1, forward strand.
AAACTCCTTTGCATCTTTTATTTCATGCTTTTAACTGTTACAGCAATATGAGATTCAAATGTGTACCTGGAAAGTGCTTACAATTGAAGAGGCATAAAAGTCAGTAGAGCAGTAGTAGCACACACAAAGCAGCAGTGCATCAGGACTAGTAAAACCAATAACAACAGCAGCAGGAATCTCCAGGAAAGAATAGAACCCAAAGAAGAAGCCAGTAGCTTGAAAAGTAGTGCTTAAAAATCAACAGATAACTAGGCTGCCCGATAAATCCCAACAGTACAAGAAGATTGCTTAGATTGCAAGCAGAGACAATAAAATAGTAGTTTCTGATTTTGAATTTCTGAGCAGAAGACAAAACTGAAGTTCTTTGTTGTGAAACCTAAACTTTAAATACACTAAGGCCCTGGAAAATTCTTCTTTATGGTTTTTTTTAAAACTCTTTCTCTCTTTCTGATTTCAGCGCCCTCTCTTTTCTGATTTTTCAGAACTATCTCCTATTTTCGGAACTATCTCTTTCTGATTTTCAGAACTAATGCCCTGAACTCTCTACTCTTTTTTCCTGTTTTTTTAGCTTCTGTGTGTATACGTATATCTCCCCTCTTCTCTTTTTTTTTATCTTCCCCTTAACTGATGGAAACACCCCTCTATTTATAGCCTCAGCCCATTCCACAACCTCTAAACCAACTGTCACCCCTCCCATGTTCTCTTTCTGTTTTCCCACTCACAGATTAAAATAAAAGCCCCCTCCCATGAGATTCCCCTGACAGGCCCTTTCTTTACTGCTAAAGTGGCATGTCTTTATTAAAGACAGCAGACATGGGCAGTGTGGGCATGTCCTGACAGCATATGCTGTCCATTTCTGCTCTAATTCCCTAACTTCTGACAAAACACATGCTGTTACTGGTTTCCAGCCATTAAATGTACTCAATATGTCATTAATCCCACTATTGGTCAACTAATTCCATTAGTTGAATCAATGTTTTAATACTTTACTGTCAGCCCACTTGCCTTTAAGCTTTTCAAAGCTTTTACAACCTTAAACTAACCCTGAATCCACTGATTATTAACCGTATTACCCTAAGTTCATCAAACTGAAAATCCAAACTAATGGGAGTTCAAATTCACAACTATCCTAACTGAGTTCCAACCTTTGTACTGCAGCCAACAAACCATTCACAGATAGTTTCAAACAATCAGTTAAACGACAATGGTTTGATCAATCATATGAAGCTTATCAGAATCAGGGCATTTGAACATTCAGTCCTATGAAACTAATCGACGTCGTTTATCTAATCGACTATACTAATTATAACGTGGAACAATTGGTCGATTAAACAAATAATACAAATAGGGCATCAAACTATTCTCGACAATTTGCACGACACAGGGAAACTACAGGCATTATTGATTCGACGATATCAATCCAATTGAAATATGTATACCACTATACGGATTCAACATAACAGAATAAACAATCGACCAAATAAAAGGTCTTATGGAGATGGAGAACAACTGACAACAGAAATCCCAAAATAAACAAACAAACTAAATAAACATGCCGATAAACTAATCTAAACTAAAATAGACAACAAAAGGGAAAAATGAACAAACCAGAAAAGCTTAAACACAGATGACCCAGGCCCGAGCTTGATTTGCCCATTTGAGGTCGAACAGATCTTAATCGAGTTGTTCTCGACCGAAAACACTTCGATTAGGGTCTATTAGACCCCAAACTTCCGTTTAAATCTAAACAGACTCCTCAAATTCTTGTGTTCTAGGGTTCGAATCTTCAGATTTTGGATTTTGGGATTTGTGGGTAAATTCGGACCAAACCAAGCTTGGTTTGGTCACGAGGAAGGTCAAGGGGATACCTGGTATGAATTTGGTGCGGAGGGGGGGGGGGGTTGGCATGGGTCGAGGTCTGGGCTCGTATCTTCAAACGAAGATTTGAGACGGTGGGGGAAGATTCGAACTGAATGGCTTGTGGATTTGGATTCAGGGTGGTTGAGTGGTCCTAGGGTGTTAGTCTGGTGGCCGACGACGTTGATGCCGCCGGGTTTCAAATGAAAGGGGGCTAAGGCAGCTAGGGTTCTAAACCTAGGTCCGTGTCTGAAATGATAGAGACGGAAGAATAGTGAGGAGGGGGGTCTGGCTCGGGGGGTGCAGGGTGAAGGAGGTAAGCTTATATACGGAGTGAATGGTTTGATATTGGCCGTTGGATCACCAATGATCAACGGCCTTGATCATTCCACTGGGGGGAACGGCGTCGTTTGGTCTCATGCTCGGAACGGATCAAACCGGGTTTCAGTGGGTCGGGTATCTGGGGAAGGCTTGGGAGCCGTTGGATTGGAGGGGATGAACGGTTCCGATTGGAAGGCCCTATACGGCGTCGTTTGGACATCTCTAAAGGACCTAGCTTGGACTGGGTCATTTGTATTGATTTAGGCCTGATTTTCTTTGGATTTTTGGCCCAAATCCAATATTTCCTTCTTATAATTTAAACCAAAAATTCCTAAAACCAAAATTAAACTACCCAAACATTAATCAACATTTAACAACGGTTATCACACGAATTAAAGCATTTAATAAAATCACTACGACAACAAGAAATAGAACAGAAATGCATATCTTGGGATCTTCGCCTTTTAAAACCAAATAATGGTTAATTAATTCCTAATAGTAGAATGTTATCCTAAACTTACACACGACATATATTTTTGTATTTTTGTTTGATAAGACTAAATAAACATGGACAAAACCAGAAATAGCTAACCAAATGCCACGTAAATTCCAAAAATTGTACAACAAGGCCATTTTTTTTATTTCTTTTGGAGTAATTGTCGTGTAAACAAAAATCACGTGCTCACAGCTGCCCCTCTTTGTGCGAAAACACGAAGAGTTTCCGTACAAAGATAAAGTGAGCGGATATGAGCGATTTTGCATATTGGAATACTCCGTGTGAAGCGCATTTTTGAAAGATTTGACCGAATCTTTGCTTCGAAGATTTCCTACATATCCTGGGCTAAACAGGAATCAGGTCAATGTAGTTCGGGAAACTTTGGTAGCTGGGACTACCATGGAATTGCAATGCTTGCCGTTACTTCCGTTGTTGTTGCGACTACTGCTTACCGACCGCCTTATTACAACCAAATGAAATTGAAACTGGACTAACTATTTATGCCTGTCAACCGCTAGTTACAAGATTCCTATCTATAATTCTTTTGCAACTTGATCTTGGGTCTTAGCTGATTCTACTTGTAGACTTCGTTCCGAATCTTGATGCTTGCAAGTTATAGGCGCCTGTTTATTTCTGCGATATTGAGTGAGACGGGATTGGCGGAGTTCGGGACCTTGATCAAATTTTGGAGTGATCCGCCCTTTGTTTGTTCCAATATCTCGGAACATCTTCTTTTGTCCTTTTCTTCTTTTCTTTATTCTGGATTGAGACTCATCCCGTAGGTCGTCTCGATCCATGTGCCTCGAGGTCAGACCTACTAAGACAAACAAAACAAACGAACGAAATTTTCTGCCCCAGTTTCACTAGGAAAATTTCATGAATTAATCGCCATAATCAACTTACAGAATTGATGAGGGGATTGGAAAACTCTAGTCTACAGAACGCAACTCGGGGATTGGAGTCCTAATGTCTCCATAAGGTTAAAACGCTCAGTTCATGGATTGGAGTCCTAATGTCGGTTAACAGAAAATAAACGCTCAGTTCAGGGATTGGAGCCCTAATGCTGGCTAAACAAAAATAAACGCTCAGTTCATGGTTGGAGCCCTAATGTTGGCTAAACAGAAAAAAATGCTCAGTTCAGGGTTGGGGCCCTAATGCTGGCTGAATGGAAAATGCTCAGTTCAGGGTTGGAGTCCTAATGATGGCTAAACAGAAAAATGCTCAGTTCAGGGTTGGAGCCCTAATGCTGGCTAACAGAAAAATGCTCAGTTCAGGGTTGGAGCCCTAATGCTGGCTAAATGGAAAATGCTCAGTTCAGGGTTGGAGCCCTAATGCTGGCTAACAGAAAAATGCTCAGTTCAGGGTTGGAGCCCTAATGCTGGCTAAATGGAAAATGCTCAGTTCAGGGTTGGGGCCCTAATGCTGGCTAAATGGAAAATGCTCAGTTCAGGGGTGGAGCCCTAATGCTAGCTAACAGAAAAATGCTCAGTTCAGGGTTGTAGCCCTAATGCTGGCTAACAGAAAGATGCTCAGTTCAGGGTTGGGGCCCTAATGCTGGCTAAATGGAAAATGCTCAGTTCAGGGTTGGAGCCCTAATACTGGCTAACAAAAAAATGCTCAGTTCAGGGTTGGGGCCCTAATGCTGGCTAAATGGAAAATGCTCAGTTCAGGGTCGGAGCCCTAATGCTGGCTAACAGAAAAATGCTCAGTTCAGGGTTGGGGCCCTAATGCTGGCTAAATGGAAAATGCTCAGTTCAGGGTTGGAGCCCTAATGCTGGCTAACAGAAGAATGCTTAGTTCAGGGTTAGGACTCTAATGCTGGCTAAATGGCAAATGCTTAGTTCAGGGTTGGATCCCTAATGCTAGCTAACAGAAAAATGCTCAGTTCAGGGTTGGAGCCCTAATGCTGGCTAACAGAAAAATGCCCAGTTTAGGGTTGGAGCCCTAATGTTGGCTAATAGAAAAATGCTCAGTTCAGGGTTGGAGCCCTAATGCCGGCTAACAGAAAAAATGCTCAGTTCAGGGTTGGAGCCCTAATGCTGGCTAACAGGAAAAATGCTCAGTTCAGGGTCGGAGCCCTAATGCTGGCTAAATGGAAAATGCTCAGTTCAGGGTTGGAGCCATAATGCTGGCGAACAGAAAAATGCTCAGTTTAGGGTTGGAGCCCTAATGCTGGCTAACAGAAAAAATGATTAGTTCAGGGTTGGAACCCTAATGCTGGCTAACAGAAAAAAATGCTCAGTTCAGGGTCGGAGCCCTAATGCTGGCTAAATGGAAAATGCTCAGTTCAGGGTTGGAGCCCTAATGTTGGCTAACAGAAAAATGCTCAGTTCAGGGTTGGGGCCCTAATGCTAGCTAAATGGCAAATGCTCAGTTCAGGGTTGGAGCCCTAATGCTGGCTAACAGAAAAATGCTCAGTTCAGGGTTGGAGCCCTAATGCTGGCTAACAGAAAAATTGCTCTGTTCAGGGTTGGAGCCCTAATGCTGGCTAACAGAAAAAAATGCTCAGTTCAGGGTCAAAGCCCTAATACTAGCTAAATGGAAAATGCTCAGTTCAGGGTTGGAGCTTTAATTCTGGCTAACAGAAAAATGCTCAGTTCAGGGTTGGAGCCCTAATGCTGGCTAAATGGAAAATGCCGGTGATTCTAACTGACCATCTTTTTTGAGTTTTCTTCTTTTAGTAAAATGTAAAAGAGAATTGTGGGGAAACTTCCCTTTTGAGTAGATTCCTTATTGACAAGCCGTTTCTTGCACTCATGTATTTCTTTTCTTTTTTTTGGGCGACAACCTGCTTCTTGTACGGTTGCTTTGGATCACACCTGTTTCAATTTTTCAAACAAAGAACAATTGTCAGTTCGGAAATGGCGGTTGGTTCGGTGACCTTGATTGTGCCAGTTGCTTTGTCGCATCCTTATTTCTGTTGAGAAACTCTGCCATTGATTGGATTCACAGGCGAAAACCCTTTGGACTACTCAGACTCGCGTTTCCAGATTTTGTGATGATTTGCCCGTGTAAGGCTTTGGTTCTTCCATCCCGTTCTACTTGGGGATTTTCAGTGGGGATTTTTATTGGGGAGACTCTGTGGGGATTTGTACAAGGCAGACTGGTTGGGGATTAGCTGGGGTAGTGTCTTTGGGGAATTTTTACAAAAGGAGGCTCTGTGAGGATTTTTACAAAGGGAAGCCGTGTGGGGATTTGTACAAAGGGAGACCCTGTGGGGATTTGTCTTTTTTTGTGTGTGTGTGTGTGTGTGTGTGTGTGGCTTTACTTCAAATGCAGCCAACATCATGATCCATCGGGTTTGGACAAACGTACCACTGAAGCGGGGTATTTTCTTCTTACGAAACGGAACTCCGTGAAACCGGTCCTGGCACCTATTCTTTCCAGTGTATTTGGAACTTGGAGTTAAAATTAAAGGTATTCAAAGAAAAGTAAAACAAAGAACGGAGAAAGCAAATTTTAGAAGAGAAGTGTCCCTTTCGGGACCAGAAAGACTTATCTGAGAGAAACATGCTGACTTTCAATTGACATGACATGCTTTTTGGACTGGAAGCCTGACTTTCACGAACTTGTATTTCCCCATGAACCAAAAGTGGAACTATGTTTCCAAACCGGTGGAACTTTGCCAAGACTTCCTGAGGTGGAATCATCCTTTCGGCCGACAGCGCCCTTTGCGAGTTTTCGCTAGTCGACCTCTCTCATTTCTCTTCTTGTTGTCGCTTGATAGCACTCTTTGCGAGTTCTTACTAAACAAGCTCTCTCATTTTGGTTTCTCTACTCCCGTCGCCTCACGGTGCCCGAAGGTTTTCACCGACAAGACTTTCTCGTTTTATTTCTCTCAATTCTGAATGTACCGGCCTCCAATCGTGATATCTCTTGGCTCCCCCTACCTTTGGTAATTGATACGAAGGAATTGTTTTTGGTAAAAGAATGGTAGATGAAACTACAACTTCTAAGTCGTTTGGTGTGCCCCGGTTTCAATTTCAGGGTAAATGGGATTTTATTTTGGTGTGACTGAACCCCAGAGAGAGGCTGCCTATGTATCCTTTCGGAATCAAGTCAGACGTAGTTCAGGTTCAATCAATGTTTTTTTTTTCTTTTTTTTTTCTTTTTTTTTTGTTTTTTTCTTCTTTTTTTTTTTGATAGGTAGCCAAAGAAATGTAACCGGCTCAAAGGGCTTGTAGAGAGAGTTGATAGTGTTTGGGGTAGTGGGAATAAAACCTTCATCATCTCAAATGTGTCAGGACCACTGGAGTATAACTAAGACATAGTACCTTTTGACTGCATCCGCATTCACTGCTGTTTCAGGATCATTTCCTTCAATATCACCTAGATACAACACTCCCCTCGGCAATATCTTCCTGATGATGTATCGGCCTTTCCAATTTGGAGCAAATTTTCCTTTCGCTTCCTGGTGATGTGGCAGAATGCGCCTCAGTACCAGTTGATCCACTTCGAAATTCCTGGGTCGGACTTTCTTGTTGTAAGCACGGGCCATTCTTCATTGGTACAACTGCCCGTGACAAACTGCAGCCATTCGTTTCTCGTCAATCAAAGTCAACTGCTCTAATCGAGTCTTAACCCACTCGCTATCTTCAATTTCTTCTTCGATAATGGTTCAGAGCGAAGGAATTTCTACCTATGCTGGTACACAGCCTCCGTCCCATAAACCAAAAGATAAGGGGTTGCCCCTATTGATGTGCGTATTGTAGTGCGATATTCCAACAATGCAAAGGGTAACTGTTCATGCCATTGTCGGGAACTCTGGATCGTCTTCCTCAAAATCTTCTTGATGTTCTTGTTTGTTGCTTCAACAGTGCCATTGGCCTTGGGCCGATAAGGAGTGGAGTTCCTATGCGTTATTTTGAACTGTTCGCATACATCTCCCATCAAGTGACTATTCAGGTTCGCCGCATTATCTATGATGATAGTTGCAGGAATACCGAAACGACAGATAAGATTTGAATGTACAAAATCCACCACAGCCTTCTTAGTGATCGACTTGAGAGTGACAGCTTCCACCCATTTTGTGAAGTAGTCGATAGCAACCAATATAAATCTGTGTCCATTTGAGGCCTTCGGCTCGATCGGACCAATGACGTCCATACCCCAAGCAACGAATGGCCAAGGTGCAAACATGGGATGCAGTTCTGTGGGGGGCGCATGAATCAAATCACCGTGCACCTGACACTGATGACACTTTCGAACGAAGCTAAAACAATCCTTTTCCATGGTCATCCAGTAATAACCTGCTCGAAGGATTTTCTTTGCCAAAACATACCCGTTCATGTGGGGCCCGCACACTTCTGCGTGTACTTCATGCATGATCCTTCCCGCCTCCTCGGCGTCAACACATCTTAGCAGATTGAGGTCCGGGGTCCTTTTATACAATACCTCACCGCTAAAAAAGAAACCTCCTGCATGCCGCCTGATAGTCCTCTTCTGATCTCCGGTAGCATGTTCGGGGTATTCTTGTGTCTTTAAGAACCTCTTGATATCATGGTACCATGGTTGTGTACACGATCCTGTCTCGATTACGTTGCAGTAACCGTGTCTTTCCCTGATTTGGATTTCCAAGGGATCGACATGGGCGTTGCCTGGGTAGGGTAGCATTGAAGCCAAGGTAGCAAGTGCATCCGCTAGTTCATTGTGACAACGCGGGATATACCTGAACTCTATTGATTTAAAACGCTTGCCGAGGTCCTCCATGTGCTGTCGGTAAGGAATAAGCTTGATATCCCGAGTTTCCCATTCACCTTGGGCTTGCCGGATAATCAGGTCAGAATCTCCCATAATCAATAAATCTTTGACATCCTGATCGATCGCCATATGCATGCCTATGATGTAGGCTTCATACTCAGCTGTATTGTTCGTGCAAAAGAAATGCAGTCTAGCTGTAGCAGGATAATGCTGACCAGAGGGCGAGATCAAAATTGTCCCAATTCCTATACCTTTGGCGTTTACGGCATCATCAAAGAACATCTTCCAAACATGAGCGTTTTCCGAGACTACTTCCATGATGTTTACTTCTTCATCTGGAAAATAAGTACTCAACGGTTGGTATTCTTCATCAACCGGGTTTTCGGCCAAATGATCGGCCAACGCCTGGGCTTTCATTGCCGTGCGGGTGACATAGACTATGTCAAATTCGGTAAGCAAGATTTGCCACTTGGCCAGTCTTCCAGTAGGCATTGGTTTCTGAAATATATACTTCAAAGGATCCAGCCAGCTTATGAGGTAAGTAGTGTGAGCTTGGAGATAATGTCTCAACTTTTGAGCAACCCACGTCAAAGCACAACATGTTCTTTCCAGCAGAGTGTACTTGGCCTCGTAGCCGGTGAATTTCTTGCTCAAGTAGTAGATTGCTTGTTCCTTCTTTCCGGTTATGTCATGTTTCCCGAGGACGCAACCGAAAGAATTTTCGAAGACTGTCAGATACAAGAACAGTGGTCTCTCTGGCTCTGGCGGGACCAAAACTGGGGGATTTGAAAGATATTCTTTGATTTTGTCAAAAGCTTCTTGACACTCAGCCGTCCATTTGATCGCTGCATCTTTCCTCAATACCTTAAATATGGGCTCACATGTGCTAGTCAGCTGGGCAATGAATCGACTGATGTAGTTTAACCTGCCCAACAGACTCATCACGTCTCTCTTTGTTCTTGGGGGAGGTAGATCTCTGATAGATTTTATCTTTGTTGGATCTAATTCGATACCTCTCCTGCTTACTATGAAACCCAAAAGCTTGCCTGATGGGACTCCGAAAGCGCATTTGGCTGGGGTCAGCTTCAAGTCGTACTTCCTTAGTCTCTCGAAGAATTTCCTCAAGTCTTGGATATGATTGTCCCGCGTCCTGGACTTGACTATTACGTCGTCCACATACACCTCTATTTCTTGATGCAACATGTCATGAAAAATGATAGTCATGGCCCTCATGTAAGTTGCCCCAGCATTCTTCAGACCAAATGGCATAACCCGATAACAGTAAGTGCCCCAAGGTGTAGTGAAAGCAGTCTTCTCGGCGTCTTCTTCATCCATCAACACCTGATGATACCCAGCGTAACAATCTACGAAAGACTGTATCTCATGTTTGGAGCAATTATCAACAAGGATGTGGATGTTGGGCAATGGAAAATTGTCTTTGGGACTCGCCCTATTCAAGTCTCGATAATCCACACATACCCGAGTCTTCCCATCTTTTTTCGGCACTGGAACTACATTCGCCAACCACGTGGTGTACTGGACTACCCGAATCACTCCCGTTTTCAGCTGCTTGGTGATCTCTTATTTAATTTTGTCACTGACATCATTTTTGAACTTTCTTTTCCTTTGTTGAACTGGAGGACAATCAGGGTGAATTGGCAATTTATGCACCACTAGATCAACACCTAATCCTGGCATGTCATCATATGACCAAGCAAACACATCTTTAAATTAAAAAAAGAGTTGAATTATCGCGTCTCGCGTTTTCTTGTCCGTGTGAATGCTTATTTTGGTCTCTCGAATTTCTTCAAGAGTTCTCAAATTAACCGGTTTAGTGTCATTTAGATTCGGCTTAGGTTTATTCTCAAAGTGTTCCAATTCTCGGTTTATTTCCCTAAAAGCCTCTTCTTCGTCATATTCTGGTTCTTGGTTCATTATTTCACAATTAAATAGCTCGTTGTGATCTGGGCGTAAAGTCCGCAAGCATGTCATATTATTTAAAGCCGTATTATTATAACTGAAAGAAAAGATAAAGGAAAAATAACAAAAATTAGAACAAAGGAAAAATGAGAAAACAATGATTTTTATTTTCTTGGAATTTGGAAGATAACAATGTTTATAACTTAGGAATTCAATGCAACAATTGAAGGGAAAAACATCCAAGTTATATCCTGGGGATAACTCATGATGCAGGAAGGGTGGCAGGACAGGTCTACCCGGACTCCTGTCTAGTAGGGAATGGCGTGGCCTCCCAATTTCGAAGCTTGGCGTTTGGCCCCACATATAGCATCTCAGTGGTGCTTGTGTATTCTCTTGGTTGAACCATGTGAGCCTCGTAGAGCATTTCTCTCATTGCCCCGCATATCTCCTCGATCTCTTCGGCCGTGAAAACATCATCGTCTTCTTCTTCGATGTATTTTGGTCCAACGAAAGTTTCATATAAATCCGGCAATGGCCGAGGCAGTTTCCAACCCTCATTTTTCCTCTTCTTTACCCACTATTCATCTATTGGAGTGGGTTGAAAACCTATCCCAAAAGGTTTCTTGGTGGAAGGCAAGGTGATGGGTTCCGTTATTCCTTGAAATGTTCGTCCGAGCCCTTTCCCTGGCTTGAATCCATACCGGATCATTTCTTTAGCCACCATGATTGAGGCGTTGGACAAGAAAGGCTGGGGGCAAGGTCTTCCTTCTTCATATTGCTCTTCTAGCACAACTTCGAAAGCCTGATAAACCGTGTGCTCGCTCCCTTCCCTTGGTTCAAGATATGGGATGGATGGGTCCCGATAAATAGACTGTTCGTCTTCTCCGTGGACCACAATTTTTCGGTCTTCGTACTCAAACTTCACCATTTGGTGAAGAGTGGAAGGCACAGCCCCTGCCGCATGAATTCAAGGTCTGCCGAGGAGAAAATTGTAAGACGTATCCATGTCAAGCACCTGGAAAGTTATTTCAAACTCCACTGGTCCTATAGTCAACACCAAGTCTATTTCCCCGAGGGTGTCCCTCTTGACGCCATCAAAAGCCCTTACGCAGACATTATTGGGGTGGATTCTTCCGGTCCCAATTTCCATTCTTTGTAGTGTGGAGAGCGGACAAATGTCAACACCTGAACCTCCATCCAACATTACCCGCTTGACGTAGTAGTCCTCGCATTTAACTGTCAGATGTAAGGCTTTGTTGTGAGCTGCTCCCTCTGGAGGTAAGTCGTTCTTGCTGAAAGAAACATGGTTAACGGCGAAGAACCTCTCCGTCATTCGTTCCAGTTTTTCGACTGAGGTTTCAACTGGTACGTATGCTTCGTTCAGGGTCTTGAGCAAGATCTTTTGGTGTTCGGCCGACCTCATCAGCAGAGATAGCATGGACACTTGCTCGGGGCACTTGCGTAGTTGATCTACCACTTCGTAGTCTGGCATTTTCATCTTTTGGAAGAAAACTTCCGCTTCTTCAACGCTTACAGGCTTCTTTGGTGGGAAGCGTCTCTGAGTGGCGTTGTTTAACTCTTGAGTGTTCGAATACCTTCCAATGAAAGTATTTTCCGGAAGTTCTCCCGTGACTTCTCTGCCTTTGTATGTAACCAACGTTCTTTGATAGTTCAACGGTACTGTGGACGGGTTTGTCATCGGCTTCTGTGGCACACGTCCGATAACCACTAGCTCCTTCAGCCGAGGTGGTTGAATCGTCTCCCGGACCACATAGGCCCCTTTGGTACGTACATTGGTTTTGCCTTTTTGACTTCGAAACTCTGTGGTTTCTCTGCTCGACCTCGTGGAACGTAAAGAACTTCATTCCTTACAGGCAACATCGTCATTGTCTTTTTCTCCACCTTCTCTTCGGGCTCGCCCTTGACAGTACTGACCTTCTTTTCCCCTTTCTCTAGCTTCGGGGTGGTTTTAGGCTTTTTCCCTGCATCGATGATGGCGATTATAGCTTTTAAAGAAGGATCAAATTCTTTGTCCTTGCAAATCATTCCAATCAGCAACCCGTTATTGTGAGCGGGCAACGGAGTGTTAGTCACATTTGGGACCTCCTCGTCCCTTAGTACTATTTTCCCCTGCTCTATTAAATTCTCTACTACCCTTCTCAAAGCCCAGCAGTCATTTGTATCGTGCCCTTCCGCTCCTAAATGATAGGCGCACCTAACACCGGCTTTGTAAGTAGGTGATGTCTGATTGTGCCTTGTATGAGGGACTGGCTGCAGGAAACCCAACTGGACTAGCTTTGGGAACAAAGTAGAATATGGTTTACCGATGGGTGTGAAAGTCCGTCTTCTAGGTGGTTCCTGAGGGCGGAAGTTATTTTGAGGAGGCTGTGGATTATAGTGGTTGCGGTAGGGAGGCTGATTTCTGGGAGGTGGAGCTTGGCCTCGATTGGCTTGCTGTGGCGGATGGACATAGGGATGGGTATTCATGACCATGTAGGGTTGAGGAGCATATGTCACATTTTGGTGGGGGTAGTAGTGTTGTGGGGTTCTTTCTGGAAAACGGGGTCTGGGATTACGATATTCCCTTGCTTCTGATGCCGCCATGGACGTTTCTTCCTTTTTCTTCCCTCTTGTCATTCCTCCGGACCCGCTTTTGATGGCTTGGGAGGTTGCCCTTATGGCTGCCTGACTTAAGATTCTACCCATTTTCAAACCGTTCTCCACCATCTCCCCGATCTTGATTGCTTTCGCGAAAGGCTTTCCCATGGCTGACATCATATTCTGTAAATATTCTGATTCTTGAGCCTGGAGAAAAGTAGTGACCATTTCTATCTCGCCCATGGGAGGTTTTACCCTCGATGCCTGCTCGCGCCACTTAATAGCATATTCTCTGAAGCTTTCTGAAGGTTTCTTCTTCAAGTTTGATAGAGAATTTCGGTCGGGTGCAATGTCGATGTTATACTGGAATTGTCTCACAAAATCTCTGGCGAGATCATCCCATATATGCCATCGAGATATGTCTTGGTCCATATACCATTCTGAGGCTATTCCTACCAGACTTTCCCCGAAGTATGCCATTAGCAATTCCTCTTTGCCGCCGGCTCCCCGCAACTGGTTGCAATACTTTTTGAGATGAGCAATGGGGTCGCCGTGCCCGTCATACTTCTCAAATTTTGGGGTTTTGAAACTCACGGGTAGGTGCACGTAGGGGAACATGCATAGATCGGTATAGGAGACGCTCTTCTGTCCGTTCAAACCTTGCATGTTTTTCAAACTCTGCTCAAGGCTCCTCATTCTTTTTGCCATCTCATCTTGTTCAGCAGTTTTGGGGTTTTGATCCTGCCCAGGTGCAAACTCGTATTGAGGCTGTTGAGGATGAGTGCTGGTGGTGAACCGAGTCAGTTCCAGTGAGAAGGATGGTGCTTGGAATGTGAATGAGGATGAGTCAAAATTTGGCTTGTGTGTAGCAGGTTGTGCCACGGTTGGACAGGGAGGTGCAGTAAATATGTTCGTAGCTATATCAGTTGTTGACATCCAGGGATAAGAATCAGAGGGCGATCCAGCAGAGAGGGCTAAAATGGCTGGGTACCCGAATGGGGTAGCCGGATAGCTTATGGGGACGTTGGAAGTCCCACTTGTCCTGGAGAACAACTCAGGGAACCCAGGGATTACACTCGGTGGCTCTTTTCCGTTATTCCAGTCATCTAACATTTCCAACATGCGGAGCCACAGGATTTTATTTTCCTCTACAGTTGCGGATTCGAGCGTGAGGACGGCCGAGATTGAACTCTCCTCAGAAACAGGAACTGTCGGCAAAGGAATTTCTGAAGACATTTCTATGTTTCCCTTTGATCTTGTGAAGTAAGTGTGAGTACCCCCTCTTGACTTAACAACGGGTAACTGAACACTTGCTTTCGACCTCGTGAAGTATGAATGTTAGGCTAGACCTTCACCAAACCAACCGCCTTTTCTAAAACCTAGAAAGACTCAACGACAAACGAACGGTTAGTTCGAAACAAATAACAGATAGGTAATCTCACGTTGGGGCATGATGCACCTATAAAGTTAAGTGAATTCCTACATGTTTGCAACGAAGGCATGCGTCATTCCGGCTTCTTTTTAGGCTTCCCTTTATTGTTTTTTTATTACTGTTTTCAATATTTGCAGTTAAAAATGTGACCGGATCCGATGAGGATTGCCTACGTATCACGATGCCGCGTGAATCAGATCATTACATAGTTCGAAACAGATGATTGTAAAAGAAGCACACATTTTATTACTGAACAATCTATTACAAACGAACACTCTCGAAAAAAAAGAAAATAACAAGCCTTGAAAAAGGTACCGACTCAACAGACTAATACACCTTGATGCAAAAGATGGACATACTCGACCTATGAATACATTAAGGTTTCGAGAATCGGCACCAGCGGGGCATCGTTCGGCCTCGCTGCGGTCCTAGGTGTGAGATCCCTTTCCAGTTGTTCTAGCTCATGCATGGTCTGCTTGACATAACCCATCACTACCGAGAGAACGGTAATGCTGGTCATGTTCTCACACCGTAGACACCGTCTGATGATGGCATGGGCAATGGTCCTGATCTTATCTCTGGTTTGCTTCTTCTCTATGAGCAGGCGTTTTATCTGATCACTGCATGTCTTGAAAGCCTGAGAATCCTGTATATGCTGATTCTTCAGTTGCCGCACTTCTACCTTCATTTGGGCCAACAAGTCGTAACAGTATCTACTCTCAATTTGGAAATCCTCGACCTGCTTAACTGCTTTAACCTCAAGTGTAGCCATCTCTCTCTTCATTTTGGCAACATTTTTCTCATGGTCGCGTTTCAATTGATTCAAGTATCGGCGATGCTTATCTGCTCTTGTACCCCACTATACTTTGAGCTCATGACGTTTTCAGACTCTTCTAAACCAATCTATTCTTTTCGCCTCGATCATCAGCAATTTGCATACTGTTATTGAATTTCAGACTTTCAACCTGTTGCTTCAAATCACCAACGTCCGCCCGATACCCCTTTTCCTTTGCTAACCAGTTCCATTGCTCTTGGGATGACTCAGCGAAATCTTTGAGATGAGGTCTTTTAGCTGGTCTCTCGTAGGACATGTCACCTCTAAACCAAGCGTGATACCCCGGGGCAACTTCTCCTTTAACCGTATCCAACACACAAGTGTTTGCCATCAGATGTTGACACTCACTCCAGATCTGGCGAACTTCTTCTTCGAGGAACCGGCCGTCCGGACTGATTTCAACCACTTGGGTACTCAAGTCTTCATCTTTCGGCACTACTTGATACCCCCCAAGTTGCCTCAAAACCCTATACGGTGCATAGGGTTGGATGCTTTTAAGTCCCATCAACAGAAAGTGGGGCCTGGTTGCCGGCATGTATATGATTTCATCAACAGCAAACTATCCAAGCATCCACTGGATTTGGTTGGCAGTGAGAGTTCAGAAAAATGACGTCCAAGCTGTGACTCCCTCGGGTAGACTAAACCCTTTGATTCTTGTGTAGAATTCTCCAATACAAGTCTTCTCGGGCGAACCGTAACCCAAGAGCGGGGAGCGGTGGCATAAATGATCGGTCATCCACATTTGCAACAATAGGTTACATCCTTCGAAAAAGTCGCCCCCGGCTCGGCAAGCAGTGAGAGCCCGGAAGATGTCAGCCATAATCATAGGCACCAGAGTACTTTTATCTTGGGTGAGCAAGGTACTAACGACCCCAATTACTTTTAGATCGATGTTTCCGTCTTTCCTTGGGAACACTATAAGACCCAAAAAAGCTGTCATAAAAGCTACCAGCCTGTGTTTGTCCCACTTTTATCGGTTACCTCTACTGCATAGTTTGAAGTCTGGCTTATTGAACCCGCCCACGTGGCCGTATCTAGCATATATGAGGTGGAGACTACAGAAACCTTTGGCAAGATCTGGATGGTGAAATGTTCAGGGTATTTTTAGGAAATCCAGAAACCGGTGTACCGTGACGGCCCTAGGTGCAATCAAGTACTTGAACCTTAACGGAGCTTCATCACTTCCGATGTATCCCGCTATTTCTTCCAATGTCGGGGTAAGCTCAAAGTCCGAGAAATGAAGTACATTGTGTGCTGAATCCCAGCAAGTGATCAATGATCTGATAATATCACCCCGAGGCTGAATGTCTAGTAAATCCGGGAGATCTTTCAGATACTTCTTTACATTGTCTTGCCCCTCCTTGCCTAAGTCATTCCACCATAATCGCAACTCAAAAGGGATCTTTGTCATTATTGAAAAGGGTTTGTTTTGTATCGTGCTCATTGTGCACATTTATTAAGGTGATTATGCCAACGAAAAACTTTCATTAGAAAAAAATAAAACTATCTATGTTTTTTTTTCAAGATTTTGTTTACAAAATGATGGACTCGGTTTTCGAATGCGGCCTTTTAGCACTTCGAAAACGAAGATTTTAAGGCTGCGAGGATCAACCGGTCAAAATCAAAAAAACGATGACCAAAGATGACCGTTTATGCAATGTCAGCCTTCCGCCGTCCCTTTCGGGAACATTCGGTTGTTTTTGACAACAAAAGCATTCGGCTGTTTTTTTTTAAAATGGTGACCCGATATTGGGAACATGGCCTCACAGATCCTCGGGGACGAGGATCCTAAGGCCATTGGGCCACTTGGTCAAAATTTAAAAAATGACCAAAATGGCTGTTTGTGCAAAGTCAGCCTTCCGGCGTCCCTTTCGGGAACATTTGGCTATTCTTGACAAAACGACATCACCCGACTCAAAAATTAAAATTCTGACATTTTGGCTATTTCTGAAAAAGGGGAGGTTGGACCCGATGAGGGTTGCCTACGTATCTCGCACCCTGTGAGAATCAAACCGGCATAGTTCGGGCTTGATCAAGCATAGAGTAAAACCCCTTCTGAACACAATCTTTTAAAGAAAAGGAAAAATATTTTTCTGGATTTTCATATTTTATTTTTTTATTTATTTTTGAAAAGAGATAAAGACTAAAGAAAAATCTTTTTAAGGAAGTATTTGGACTTTTAGTTTGAATTTATAAAAGAGATACTACAAAAGAAACAACATTTTTTTTTTGAATTTTGAATTTTCCCTTTTTTTACTTTTAAATAAATATATATATATTTTTTGGATTTTGAAAGTGATTAAAAGGGTTTTTTTTATATATGTTTTTTTTAATAAATCAAACTAAAAGACAAACTTTGTTTTCATTTTTTCTTTTTTAAGAAAATTCCGGCGAGGTTTTGACACTACTTGGACATTGGTTTTATTTTTTCAAAAATAAGTAATTATCTCGCTACGCTGCTATTTTTTTTTAAGTTTTTTTAGAAACCGGTCAGCATGCAGAACTGAAGCAAATAAATGCGCAAAACGAACGGGATGCAGCAGGATGGTCTTTTCATTTCAGGTTGCCTGTCCTAGACGGACCCAACCCCTGTGTTGAGTCCCCTATGTCAAATGCAACATGATGCAAATAAACGTTCGGGATCCGGCATGGGGTTTTGTTATACAAGGTTTATAACCTGGGTATATGTTCTAGACTGTGTACCCGAGCGGACAACTCGAGTCGAGGAGGGGGCAACTTACCGGGAACAAAAAGGTCATCCGACTTCGTAACTTGTCCGAGCCTCTTTTTTATTTCAGGGTGTGACACTAACAGAATAGGGAGTCTCAACCAGTAAGCACATCCCCGTAGGTGAAGAGAGAAAGGTTTCGGCACAGTTTATATATAGTTCAGATAATATCAACGCGGTAAATATTTAGCACATTAAGCATGAAACATCTAGGAAAATCAGATATAACTAAATACAACAATTTATCTAAGCTCGAATTCTGAACCCTGAACAAAATGTTCTGGGTTGATTCCCCAGCGGAGTCGCCAGAGCTGTCACACCTCCTTTTTGCGCGCCCGCCCCGAAGGGTAAAATGCGCGAGAGAGTTTTTCCAATTTAAGTGACAATATTCGAAATGGGATTATTTATTTAATTCATAGTCGCCACTTGGGAAAGGTTTGACTTTTGGTGTCCCAAGTCACCGGTTTATCTTGAATCCCAAATCGAGGAAAATATTCGACTTTCCAAATGAAGTCTGCGAAACAGAAATTCTAAGTAAGGAATTCTGTTGGCCCGAGGGAAGGGGTAAGTCACCCTCGAATCCCGTGGTTCTAGCACGGTCGCTTAAATTGTAATAATGGGTAAATATCTGATTTACATACATGTTATGACTTATGTGCTTTTATTAAGTTTAAACCGCTTTTATTATTATCATTTATTTTTTATAGAATTGCAACGTCGTGAAAATGTATCTCGAACTACGTCACAATCAATGCACTCGTAGTTGTTAACACATTTCGACTCCGTTGACATTTGAATTTGGGTCACATAAAATGCGCACCCGAGTTTAGGAATGTAATTTAATTAAGTCGTGCCTAAAGAGTCAAACACGTTGTTGTCTTCGAGGGAGGCAGTGAAATTCACTAAACAGTCCTTCCCAAATTCTAAATATTTATTATGATCAATTATTTAGGGCCCCGCGATTTGCATTTTTTTTTGGCGAGGCTCGTCTCATTATTTGAAAGGGTAAACCTACAGCGACTACATCTCTATTACATTTGTCTCTAAAAAATAGAAGGAGAAAATATATGCTAATCAAATTACATGCTTGGCCAATTCGGGCCTCTTGTTAGTTATTGGATTAATTGTTTACGAGGCGGGGAATCATTTCGAGCCTTATTCCATGAGCGAGCATGATTTTAATTCGCTAAAGGAGATTAACGTACAAGATTAATGAAAATGCTTAACTTACGCTACATGTTCTTCAAGTTCGAATTTAAACTAACTTATTTACACTAGATTAGCAGAGTTAACTACTAGAAACTGCTACTAATAGGATTCGAACATGGTTCTATAGATTGCCTAACAGAATTAGATTTTATAAAGTCAGCTCGAATGATGAAAAAGAAACTATATTACTTTGGGCAAGATTAGAAACAGTACCTTATGTACAAAATATAACCAAAGATAGAGTCTAGTTATTGCTATACCAAATACTCGTGCATTTTTACAAATTACATAAGTACATCATGCGTACAACTAAACAAACATAGCCATTGTGAATCACAATAATTAAACCAACTGAGTTTTCAATTAGACACAAAACTCACTAATGTGTTCTCTATTGAGCTACAAACTAAAGAATTACACAATTTTAACAACATTTATAAAGCTGAAAGTAAAGCAGCGACTGATAAAACTCCTTTGCATCTTTCATTTCATGCTTTTAACTGTTACAGCAGTATGAGATTCAAATGTGTACCTGGAAAGTGCTTACAATTGAAGAGGCAGAAAAGTTAGTAGAGCAGTAGTAACACACACAAAGCAGCAGTACATCAGGACTAGTAAAACCAATAACAACAGCAGCAGGAATCTCCAGGAAAGACTAGAACCCAAAGAAGAAGCCAGTAGCTTGAAAAGTAATGCTTAAAAATCAACAGATAACTAGGCTGCCCGATAAATCCCAACAGTACAAGAAGATTGCTAAGATTGCAAGCAGAGACAATAAAACAGTAGTTTCTGATTTTGAATTTCTGAGCAGAAGACAAAACTGAAGTTCTTTGTTGTGAAACCTAAACTTTAAACACACTAAGGCCTTGGAAAATTCTTCTTTATGTTTTTTTTTAAAACTCTTGCTCTCTTTCTGATTTCAGCACCCTCTCTTTTCTGATTTTTCAGAACTATCTCCTTTTTTCGGAACTATCTCTTTCTGATTTTCAGAACTAATGCCTTGAACTCTCTACTCTCTTTTCCAGTTTTTTTAGCTTCTGTGTGTATACGTATATCTCCCCTCTTCTCTTTTTTTTTATCTCCTCCTTAACTGATGGAAAACCCCCCTCTATTTATAGCCTCAGCCCATTCCACAGCCTCTAAACCAACTGCCACCCCTCCCATGTTCTCTTTCTGTTTTCCCACTCACAGATTAAAATAAAAGCCCCCTCCCATGAGATTTCCCTGACAGGCCCTTTCTTTACTGCTAAAGTGGCTTGTCTTTATTAAAGACAGCAGACATGGGCAGTGTGGGCATGTCCTGACAGCACATGCTGTCCATTTCTACTCTAATTCCCTAACTTCTGACAAAACACATGCTGTTACTGGTTTCCAGCCATTAATGGTACTCAATATGTCATTAATCCCACTATTGGTCAACTAATTCCATTAGTTGAATCAATGTTTTAATACTTTACTGTCAGCCCACTTGCCTTTAAGCTTTTCAAAGCTTTTACAACCTTAAACTAACCCTGAATCCACTGATTATTAACCGTATTACCCTAAGTTCATCAAACTGAAAATCCAAACTAATGGGAGTTCAAATTCACAACTATCCTAACTGAGATCCAACCTTTGTACTGCAGCCAACAAACCATTCACAGATAGTTTCAAACAATCAGTTAAACTACAATGGTTTGATCAATCATATGAAGCGTATCAGAATCAGGGCATTTGAACATTCAGTCCTATGAAACTAATCGACGTCGTTTATCTAATCGACTATACTAATTATAACGTGGAACAATTGGTCGATTAAACAAATAATACAAATAGGGCATCAAACTGTTCTCGACAATTTGCACGACACATGGAAACTACAGGCATTATTGATTCGACAATATCAATCCAATTGAAATATGTATACCACTATACGGATTCAACATAACAGAATAAACAATCGACCAAATAAAAGGTCTTATGGAGATGGAGAACAACTGACAACAGGAATCCCAAAATAAACAAACAAACTAAATAAACATGCCGATAAACTAATCTAAACTAAAATAGACAACAAAAGGGAAAAGTGAACAAACCAGAAAAGCATAAACACAGATGAGCCAGGCCCAAGCTTGATTTGACCATTTGAGGTCGAACAGATCTTAATCGAGGTGTTCTCGACCGAGAACACTTCGATTATGGTCTATTAGACCCCAAATTTCCGTTTAAATCTAAACAGACTCCTCAAATTCTTGTGTTCTAGGGTTCGAATCTTCAGATTTGGGGTTTTGGGATTTGTGGGTAGATTCAGACCAAACCAAGCTTGGTTTGGTCACGAGGAAGGTCAAGGGGATACCTGGTATGAATTTGTGGTAGGTCGGTGTAGATCGAGGTCCGGCTCGAATCTAATCTTCAAACGAAGATTCAAGATGGTGGGGGAAGATTTGAACTGAATGGTTTGTGGATTTGGATTCAGGGTGGTTGAGTGGTCCTAGGGTGTTAGTCTGGTGGCCGACGGCGTTGATGCCGCCGGGTTTCAAACGAAAGGGGGCTAAGGCAGCTAGGATTCTAAACCCAGGTCCGTCTCTGAAATGAGAGAGACGGAAGAACAGTGAGGAGGGGGGTCTGGCTCGGGGGGTGCGGGGTGAAGGAGGTAAGCTTATATACAGAGTGAATGGTTTGATATTGGCCGTTGGATCACCAATGATCAATTGCCTTGATCATTCCACTGGGGGGAACGACGTCGTTTGGTCTCATGCTGGGAACGGATCAAACCGGGTTTTAGTGGGTCGGGTATGTGGGGAAAGCTTGGGAGCCGTTGTATTGGAGGGGATGAACGGTTCCGATTGGAAGGCCCTATACGGCATCGTTTGGACATCTCTAAAGGACCTGGCTTGGACTGGGTCATTTGTATTGATTTGGGCCTGATTTTATTTGGATTTTTGGCCCAAATCCAATATTTCCTTCTTATAATTTAAACCAAAAATTCTTAAAACCAAAATTAAACTACCCAAATACTAATCAACATTTAACAACGGTTATCACACGAATTAAAGCATTTAATAAAAATCACTACGACAACAAGAAATAGAACAGAAATGCATATCTTGGGATCTTTGCCTTTTAAAACCAAATAATGGTTAATTAATTCCTAATAGTATAATGATATCCTAAACTTACACACGACATATATTTTTGTATTTTTGTTTGATAAGACTAAATAAACATGGACAAAACCACAAATAGCTTACCAAATGCCACGTAAATTCCAAAAATTGTACAGCAAGGCCATTTTTTTTATTTCTTTTGGAGTAATTGTCGTGTAAACAAAAATCACGTGCTCACAGTATGTTGGGCTATTTTGTAGTATTTGATGGTGTAATATAAGGCTGGATAATAATGTTTATATGTTGTTATTTTTGTGTTATTGTGTTGTTGGAGTTATCTTGAATGTGGAGGAAGTAAGGATTATAAGGGAGATGTTGCCCGGTTTTATACAAAATAAGCTTGTTGTCCATTGTGCGATAGTGTACCTTTCATAACTTGATGATAGTATTATTATCATTGTTGTAGATTAAGGTGCGAAGATGCGAGTTCAACTTGGTAATTGGAAAGATTGTGATAGCGTATGTTAAGGCACTTCCTTCTTTCTTTTGGAATGATCTAAAGTGAAATGAATACGCTATTTCATAACGAATCTACTCCTAGAAAATAAGGTTGTCCATGTTGTTATTTCCTTATAAAATTATTCTAAGCAAGTGTGTATGATCCTTGAATCCTACTGAGGTTCATATTGAGGGTATGGATGTCCATAATGTTAATCGAAGGTGCAATGACCTTAAGTCACTCCAGAAGGTTTAGAACGTGATTCCATGAGTCTAGCATGCATTGTATATAGTATCTATTTTACTCCACCGAGCTGCGCTATAGTCGGCCGGGTACAACACCTATTGTGCAACCATTGATCAGTTGGGTTTACCGAGCTTCCAGTGGCTGGCTACAATTCTACCAAGCCTTATGATGGTCGGGTACATTTTTACCGAGTCCTCATTGAGGCCGGGTAAGATATGATGATTATGATGATGATGCCCACAGAGGCGAAAGTTTTTAAAAGTGTATGTATATATATGCATTATGCATTTCATGTCAGTAGCACCCAGATGTACTCAAATGTTACAGGTTGTATCTTCTCTATCTCTCTTTACATTACTGTTCTTGTTTATGCTTTCCTGCCTTACATACTCGGTACTTTATTCTTACTAATGTCCCTTTTGCTTGGGGACACTGTGTTTCATGCCCGCTAGTCCCGATAGATAGGTTTACATTCCTTCTAGTAGGCTATCAGCTCAACGGAAGGTGTTGGTGCACTCTACTTGCTCCGGAGTTGCCTATTTGGTCAGTATGATTTGGACATGTATTGATTGGTATGATGGGGCTCTGTCCCGACCTTTATGATGTGTATGTACTCTTAGAGGCTTGTAGACAGATGTCATGTATATGAATGATTGTTGGCCTTGTCGGCCTATTTTCAATGTACGAGTGTTTATTTTGGTCTTATAGGACTGTATGTCACATGTATAAATTTGTATTACATGTTGGGTCATCCTATGTCAAGTATTCCCTTATGTTTTATTCTAGTTATATCATGACGGCCCTTCTGGCCCATTTACCCATGATTGTATGACAAGAAAGATACGTTATGTTGGTACTCGGTAGGGTAAGGCATCGGGTGCCCGTTGCTGCCCTACGATTTGGGTCGTGGAAAAAGTGGTATCAGAGCAGTTCTGTTCTAGGGAGTCTATAAGTAGTGTCTAGTAGAGACTTGTTTATGGGTGTGTTGTGCACCACATGTATAAGCAGGAGGCTACAGGTCATTTAGGTCTGTCACTCTTTCTTCTTACTCTAGATTGTGTGGTAGAGCTCAATTGTAAGAAATCAAACTCCTAAATTCTATTTTGTTCGTAATACAATGATACCTACATCCAGAAAGACAGCTGGTAAGAGAACGAATGTGGCTGTGTAAGAGTTGATCAGAGGAACTCAATTTGCATCATGCTTATGATGAGTAAATGTGAGGTCTTCTGTAGATCATGTCTGTACGAAGACGTGTAAACTTCTTGATAAGGAGTCCTAAGGAATGAATATCTATCCATCCATATGGTAAAAAGCAATAAGATAATAGAAGGTAGATATGAGTTTCAACAAGTAAAAGAAGCAAGGTGAAGAAGGATACGACGTCCCAGTTAGTGAAAATTATCAGTATTTACAATTTAGGTAGAAAAGTATAAACATTTTGAGTTACTTTCAACAGTAACAAAGATATAGACAATTGACGTCACCCATCTCAATTATGCCCTATGGGAGCTGATATATATAGTTTAGGAGAAAGATGAGATATCAGGATCCAACTTAGGTTAGAGTAACCCAAAATGGTGGATTGAGCTGGGGGAGCCAAAGGTGAAACAATGTTTTTTTGAAGTTTTCAGAATAATGCGATAGACAGAAGTATTAGCAGGAGAATAAGAAGAGAGTAAATGAAGCATTATGAATAAGGTATGATAAATGGGTGATAACGGTAAATCAAACAATGGTAGGATGATAGAGTATATGGTCAAGTGAAGGAAAAGACAAGAGATGACAGGCTTTGAGACTATAAATGAGTATATGCCATAAAATCATATCCTTATTTCGAGAAATGAGTTTGTGACTCCAACATGATTACTAGAAAGCTAAGTTAGACCCACGTAGTAATAGAAATCAACATAGTCTAGTAAATAAGAAAAAAAATCGAACATGATAGGGACCAGAGAATTCGATAATAGTCGACATCACGAGATCGTCAAAGACCATGTTCCAACAAAAATAGAATGGACAACAGAAGAATAACCTTTAAAGGCCATTAAGGAAGATGCTTCCCTAAAGTAGGAAATGTGAGCAAAGTTATGCTTAAGGGACTAAGTGTGCCAGTTACATTAGGTGTCACCCTCACGCGTAAGGAATTTAGTTATCCCTAGTAGAGAAGGGTTACCTCAAGGCGAGTAAGAGTCAGTGAGGACGTGAAAATAAGCCAAAGATGAAGATGCAAACCATATATAGGTAAATCTTCATAGCATTAAATGCTAGTACTCCCCTAAGGGGGGGGGGGGGGATGGTGTGATATGGTAGTAAGTCGGAGTTATGTAGTTCAAGTAACTATGGAATAGTAAAGAAAAAATGTTGTAAAAAGCCGAAAGGAATGAGATTACATTTATTTAGATACTACAGATATGTTACGACTCCTGAACATTATTCAAGCACGATGTAGGGGAAAGGCAGTAAGGTTTCCCGACCAGGATGTTATTGATACTAAGTGCGAATGAACACTTGATACATAAGGATCCAGTGCGAGAGGTAAATTAAGACAAAGGAAACAACCCAAGAGAGATTATGCAGAATATAGATATAAGAATGAATCAATGAGTATTTAGTAGTTGATTCAGGAAGAGCCTAGTTATGGTTAGACAAGAGGATACAGATAAGTGAGCAGATCATGCAAGATAAACCTAGTGAAACCCCAGTATAAGGAATTCGATCTCACAGATACGGTATCGTAATCTTTGAGAAATATTCAGGTAGAAGTTGAGGTAGTTATAGTTGCAGTTAAAAGTGTTACGGAAATAAAAAAGAGTGCCAATGGGGAGAGAAACAAATTTTGAGTTCAGAAGTAACCGTGCGAGAACAAGGGCACAAAGGTTTATAACTAAAGATATTTATAAGTGAGTAAAAACATCAAAAATTTCGTGAGGTATATGATGGGATAAGCTCATAGCTTTACAAGGCTCAGAGAATCTTCCATAAATGCTACAATGAAAGTCTAGCTGACGAAATAAAGAAGAAGGCTTCAAACAAAGCATAGTGACCTAAATAAACAATGGTCTTGTAACAATAGTCTCACTATGGCATTGTATGCTCTCCATAACAAAGTGGCACTTGTCGTAACTAAGGAACTGGAAGTAAAATCCAAAGTAGTATTCAAGATCATACAAGTTTCACAAAATTCCAATATATGTAGGCACTAAGATAAGCCAAGTATTCATGTAACAAGTGGCAGAACGACCAAGAAAGGTAATTGCTTACTTTTAATGAAAGCTGAGAAGGCACGAAAGGAATTATTCGATCTATGACCCAGAGTTAGTTACGTTATGAACACACTTAAGATTTTAGAGTGTTATCCATGCATGATATATGTTGGCAATGATATAGCTATTGGAGACTCCAATATAAGTTAAAAGAAAGAATTGACTCCACGTCATAGACAAAAGCTTGAATTGCTATAAGGTTATATCATGGTTGTTCCATAGCGTCGACGAGGGGCTAAAGTATTAACTATTACCCTGAGCCGTAGATCAGAAGATAAAGTAAGCCTACTTAAAGTCTGAGATAGAGAAGGAAACTAAAGAGTTACATCAGCAAAGTGAATTAGGAGTCTGATTATTATACCCCGATGAGTATAGAAATTGTGATTCAGAATATTATAGAATCACTCTAAATATTAAAGGTACAAAAAAGATAGTACAATGGACATATTCTATAACGGTTCTATGATAAATCTAGTTAGAACAGTACCAACCTCATAAGAAGTCAGTATGAAGCTTTTGGCGGATTGTGTATGCACATGATGTGCAAGTATTATTGTAGAGCTTTAAGGTGTGGATATGAATTCCACCTATGTGGAAGGGAGGTTATGAAAGAGATAGAAGATACGATGCAACATTTAAAGGTAAGTAAGGTACATGTGAAGAATGTACGAGATGCCCTAGTACAGAAGGTTACAAATAATCCAAATATCAAATAGAAGGCTGGAAGCGTCGCAATTCCCGATTAAGAAATGATAGTGGTGTCGTCGATGGCATATTTTTCAGCATGCGATTTCCAGATATAGAGAGGTATTATTAAGAGAGTAAATAAGAGTTAGAGACGATATGATATCTCGCTTGAGGTTCCAGAATAACATAAGGAAATATATGGTGCTTGCAAGTTAAAGGAAGGTTGCGAGTAGTATAAATAGATATTTGTAGGTCGTAAGCTAAAGTATGGTAGAGTGACAAGGTTTTAGCTAGACAAGAGTAAGGATAAAAAAAGGTGAGTGAGAAGGTGACGAGAATAGGTAAGTCTCGGGATTAAACCCATCACAATAAGAGAGTTGATGGTTTCCATAAAGTTATAAAAAGCTCAGTATAGCATGAGTGAACTCAGAGCAGTTTAAGACTAGGAGAATTTAGAAAAGATGGAATGCTGCCCTAATGGTAGAATAAGGGTGTAATTGTGATAGATAAGATGATGAGGTTTAGACCTTTGATTTGGTGATGATTCAAAGAAAAGGGATTTCATGAATTGCACAGGATTGAAATAGCCCCAGAAGGTGAATCATATTGGAATGCTATGAAATACAGTTAATGAAGTATTGTGTCGTCCCTAGGTGGTTCAGGCAAATAACTTCAGATGTTCCTCGATGCAACGTCATCCCTAACGACATGTATTACAAAAGAGGTTTCAAGTGATCAATGATAGATTATAGATCGACATTAAGGTGAATCAACAATATATGGGTGCAAGTTCCAAAGTATGAGATAAGATATGTTTGTTATTCTTAAGATGAATAGTAATGAGGAAGCACTAAAGGACTTAGATTTATACATATAGGATAAGCAGCGAGAGAGTAACCAGGAGTTGGGTAGAAAACCTAGGTAATAATAAACCAAAGTAAGTGTTATGGTATAATATAACCTATCTAGATGTAGCAAAGCCATAATGATAGATATACAAGGCTATAAAACAAGATATAGCAATAGTCGTAAGTTGGATAAAGTACCAAGCGAAAGACTTCAGTACACCTATAGATGCCTAGAGGGACAACTTGCCATAGTTTTGTATATATTTACAAAGTGAGGCCTAGAGATTGGCTAAAAGCTGAAGGAAGCAGGAGAGAAGAGTCGCATAGGTGCACATACAGGCTGCATGATAGAAGGTCGCAACATCACGAGATTTGAAGAATTTCGACGACAAGTCGTGGTGTGAAAAAGAGACCTACAAGGGGGAATACCCTAGCCTTCGAATTTATGCACAAAATAGTTGCATAGATGGCAAGGACAATATTAAAATATTTGTAAGAACTATGGGTTATGAGACTAATAGGTGCATCAATCAACATTCAAGGACAAATATTCCAAAGGGGTGAATGATGTTACATCCCATGTTTTCGTACATGAGAGTATTCGTAAGTCAAGTGATGTAAGCTCAAAAATGAGATCAACTTTGAAAGTACATAAAGTAAGTTAATCATGTTATAATGGAGGTTACAAATATTTAAGATCATGAATACCAAGTACCAAGAGGGTTTGAAGGCTTAGAAGCGAATTGAAGAAAATAAATTTCGTCGAAAGTCGACAAGTTGAGAATGTTGTAACATGTTCTTTTGGGGCGAGAATAGGGTGTTTAAAATTATAAGGAGATAATGTTATGAGTTATTTTAGTCGTATGGCAGATGTGTGTTATGATTTGAAGTCAAGCGAGTTGTGGAAAAAAAGTTGGAAAAAGGTCATCACAAGTTACATTCATAAATGTGTTGAAACTTAGGTCAAATGTAACTGCAATTTTCTCCCAATATTCTTAGAGTTATGGGGTGTTCCACCCATCAATTTTAAGTTCTATGAGTATATCTTCTAACGCATTAAACCGCTTATCAATACGATATTGGAGTAGAGATATATATGCAGTTTTGTGAGACTGCGCAGGCTGCTAGGTGACAAGTAGGTGTGTCACCTACTTGGTTAAATAAGAGCCCAAAAAGAGGAAATTTCGGGTCATCAAAAGAGCCAATTTAAGGGCTTATCTCCTGCAATATAAACCTCATTATATTACATAAATAACCATACCTAAACCCCTGCAAACTTCCTCCCAAATATTACCCACAAACCCTAATTGATTTTCTCTCCCTTTTAAGTTCTAATTGGGAGTAAAACCTAGAGTTTGAAGAACTAAGATAAGGGCTGAGTTATCAAACAAATAAGGTAATTTTACTTCTCTATTTCATCCATTTTTTTCTGCTGTAAATTCATGGTAAGTCTTTCTATACTTGTAAGAACTCACGGGACGATGATCGGAAGCCGTGAGTTCGAGTTATTAACTTGTAGCGGACTGTTTTGTGGACTATTTTGTGTTTCTATTGGCTGCGTATTTTACTATTGTTTTGTGGAATTTTGGAGAAGGAAGGGTGTGGAGAAATACCATATGGATGTATGGTGGTGGGTTGATCGCTCGAGTAACATTTCCGGGTCATTTGACACTAGTACGGTAGTCGTTTTGTGTATGAAAAGATTGGAGTGTGTTGGGATATTTTGTAGTATTTGATGGTGTAATATAAGGTTGGAAAATAATTTATATATGTTTTTATTGTTGTGTTATTTTTTTGTTGGAGTTATCTTGAATTTGGAGGAAGTAAGGATTATAAGGGAGATGCTGCCCGTTTTTATACAAAATAAGCTTGTCGTCCGTTGTGCGATAGTTGTACCTTTAATAACTTGATGATAGTATTATTATCATTGTTGTAGATTAAGGTAGGAAGAGGCGAGTTCAACTTGGTGATTGGAAATATTGTGATAAGGTATGTTAAGACACTTCCTTCTTTCTTTTGGCATGATCTAAAATGAAATGAATACGCTATTTCATAACAAATCTACCCTTATAAACTAAGGTTGTCCATGTTGTTATTTCCTTATAAAATTATTTTAAGCAAGTGTGTTTGATCCTTGAATCCTATGAGGTTCATATTGAGGGTATGGATGTCCATAATGTTAATCGAAGGTTCAATGACCTTAAGTCAATCCGAAAGGTTTATAACGTGATTTCAAGAGTCTAGCATGCATTATATATAGTATCTATTTTACTCTACCGAGCCGAACTATAGTCGGACGGGTACAACACCTATTGTACAACCACTGATCAATTAGGTTTATCAAGCTCGAATTGGCTTGGGATGATTCTACCGAGCCTTATGATGGCTGGGTATGTTTTTACCGAGCCCTCTTTGAGGCTGGGTATGTTTTTATCGAGCCCATAGAGGCGAATGTTTTTAAAATTTTATGTATATATATGTATTATGCATTTCATATCAGTAGCCCCCAAGGGCACTCAGATGTTACAGGCTGTATCTCCTCTATCTCTTTTTACATTACTATTCTTGTTTATGCTTTGTTGCCTTACATACTCAGTATTTTATTCGTACTGACATCACTTTTGCTTGGGGATGCTGCATTTCATGCCCGCAGGTCCCAATAGACTGGTTGACAGTCCTCCTAGTAGGCTATCAGCTCAGCGGAAGGTGTTGGTGCACTCCACTTGCTCCGGAGTTGCCTATTTGGTCAGTATGATTTGGACATGTATTGATTGGTATGTCGTGTCCCGACCTTTATGACGTTTATGTACTCTTAGAGGCTTGTAGATAGATGTCATGTATATGAATGATTGTTGGCCTTGTCGGCCTATGTTTAGTGTACGAGTGTTCATTTTGGTCTTATAGGACCGTATGTCACATGTATAAGTTTGTATTACATGTTGGGTCATCCTATGTCAAGTATTCCCTTATGTTTTATTCTGCTTATTTCATGACAGCCCTTCCAGCCCATTTACCCATGATAGTATGATAAGAAAGATACGTTGCATTGGTACTCGGTTGGATAAGGCATCGGATGCCCATTGCGGCCCTCCGATTTGGTCATGTCAAGGAGTGTTACAACCCTTATTCATGTATGTTGGTTTATGCCATAAGTTAGTCGATGTAAATCTAATAAGAGATTATCTTTGAGATGATACGAAGTTAATCCTATTGGTCTTAATTGATATAAGGGTGTATAAGGGTGGTTAACAAGTATTAGAAGTTAAACGAATCAAGGATGTTGTAACCAATATTTTTGGGTAAACCTAGGGGTTATAATATTCTCAAGAGCTCATGTTTTAAGGTATTTGAATCATATGATATCCGTATCATAAGTCTTGACGTCAAATGAGTTATGAAACAAAAGTCGACAAAAGTTGTCGCAACTTATGTTCATAATTTTACTTAAACTTTAGGTCAAATGTTACTAAGATTTTATTCCAATTCACTTAGAATTTCGGAGTGATCTACCCACCAAATTGAAGATCTATGAGGCTAGATTTCAACACATTAAACCTTTTATCAATACGATATCGGAGTATAGAGATATTCACATTTTAGCGAGACTACGCAGATTAGTAGGTGACAAGTAGGTGCATCACCTACTTGCCAAAATGAGAGGACTCAATTAAAAGCACCAAAGTAGGCCAAGAGGGGACTTTTAAGGGATAATCAACTCATTTATTTCACCCATCTTTCTGACCTTGAAAACCAAATTGAACCCCGACAACTCCTCCCCAAAAGTCCCACACAAACCCTAGGGTATTTCGGGTGTTACAATGTGATTCTAGTGCCGAAAAGTCCGGATAGCTTGCTAGTTTCTCTTTCTCCTTCTTGTAGCCGCATTGAGAAACTGATTTTTGATGAAGAAGGACAGTTTTCATGGGTTATACTCAGTACAAGGTAAGGTTATGCTTCTCCTTCTATTATCTATGCGTTTGCGACTTTTAACTCAATCATAAAGAATAGACCTAGCGTGTTGTGAAAGAGTGGTATGTTGTTTGTTATTGTGTCATGGTTGTCTGGTTGTGAACTTATTTTTAAGTTGAATTCATGGCTGGTTTGTTGGATAAGAGGTATAATTATGTACTTTTGGTTGTGTTTCTCAATTTGAAAGAAAAGACAAGTCGAAACGTGTTTAAGTAAACTGAAAAATTAATTTTGAGTTGCTAAACTTGTGGGACTGTTTTGTGGGCTATTTCATGTTGCTATTGGGTTGTTTATTTTGCTAGTATTTTTATGGAGTTTAGAGGAGAAAGGATATGGAGAAACACCACATAATGACAGGGTTGTTTGCTGGTCTTTTGTCGTAACATTTTCGGATTGTTTGACACTATTATGGTTGCCGTGTTGTGTACGAAGTGGGAGTGGTATGTTGGGCTATTTGGTGATTGTTTTGACTTGTGTGAAGTCATATATATAGGGGAGGTGCTGTCCGTTTCATCATAAAATAGGTTGTGGTCCATACACAATAATTATGACGCTTAAACGATAATGATAGTGTCATTCCTCTTATTGTAGACTATGGAGTCGTGACATTTGCTTAACTTGAGGTTGGGCAGTACATATACAAGGTATGTGAGGCTATCCATTTCCTTCTTTTTCATGACTTCGATTGTACATAATGCAATGAACGAGCTTCCAAAGGTACTCTACTCTTAGAAGCTAGTGGTACTTACATTGTTTCCCTTCTTATGGAACAATTGATGTTGAGGCTGCTTCTCTTATTCTTATGTTATCGATGTTCTTGGTACTTCCTTATTCTTATAAATTTCTTGATGAAGAGCTATTCCTAATAACGTGTACGGAGAATATCGACCTTACGTTACTCCGAAAGGTTTAGAATATGATTCTACTTCTCTTATTTTTATGTTATTAATGTTGTTGATACTTCCTGATTCTTATAAGGTTCATAGTGAAGAGTTAGTCCTAATAATGTGTACATAGGATACCGACCTTACGTCACTCTAAAAGGTTTAGAACATGATTTCATGAGTCGAGCATGCATTAAATATATGTATCTATTTTACTCTACCGAGCTGCGCTATAGTCGGCCAGGTACGACACTTATTGTGAAACCACTTATCAGTTGGGTTTTATCGAGCTCCACGTGGTCGGGTACATTTTACCGAGCCTATTACGTCCAGGTACGATATGATGATGATGAGGCCCACAGAGGCATATATTTTAAAAGTTTATGTATATATATGTATGCATCATGCATTTCATGTCAGTAGCCCTCAGAGGTATCCAGATGTTACAGGTTATATATTCTATACCCCTATTTACATTACTATTCTTACTAATGTTTTCTTGCCTTACATACTTAGTACTTTATTCGTACTAACGTCCTTTTTATTTGTGGACGCTGCATGTCATGCTACAGGTCCTGATAGACAGGTAGACGCAGATCCCCCACCACAGTTGGCTTTCCAGTTCAGCAGTTATTGGCGAGATCTCTTCTCCGGACTTGCCATGGTCTTGGTATGCATTTTTGTTATAGATATTATGGGTATGTCAGGGCCCTGTTCTGGCAATGTTGCAGCACTTATGCTCCTTTAGAGGCTCATAGATAGGTGTCGACTCATATATAGTTTGGTATGCCTGGATGGCTGATTTTTTTTGTATAGTATTTCATGGGAGCATGGTAGCGCTTACCTTATATGTAGTTTCTTGGCAGTCTTTTCATCCCATGTTATATATGTTTATTATATTATCTTTCATTGTTTGTTGTTCATGATCCATATCTACCATTTATAATGATCTCGTCGGCCCTTAAAGATAATAAGGAAGGTTAGATAAAATGTACGTTAGTGCTCGGTAACTATGGCCCGGGTGCTAGTCATGATCATCCAGTTTGGGTCGTGACAAACTTAGTATCAGAGCAAGTCTGTCCTAGGGGTTGTCTATGAGACGTGTCTAGTAGACTCTTGATTATGGATGTGCAGCGCGCCACATTTATAATCAGGAGGCTACATGACATCAAGGGTTGTTACCTTCTTTCTAAATCTAGATCGTGCGTAGAGTTGAGTCGTAAGTGTTCGTCTCTAATATTCACCTTGTTTTCTTTTAGTGATGCCTTCGACTAGGAAGCAAAAGATTAGTAGACGACTTGATATAGCTGTGGGAAAGGGTACCAGTCAGGTGCCCCAAGCCAGAGCAGGCCAAAGTGAGGCTCAGATTGAGATATCATCGCATACCTCATCTACTCCGTCTCCTCTAGAAGATATTAGGAGGCACCCAGCACCACCAGTTTCACCGTCTGGCACTACAGACCAGGATATGCGGAGTGTAGTGCGGTTGTTGACTAGCTTGGTAGCTGCTCAGGCTCAGAGGCAGATATCGGTGCTATTGATAAATCGGATAGTACGAGAGTTCATGATTTTATTAATCTAGACCCTCCAGTGTTCACCAGATCAGACCCCAACGAGGACCCACAAACTTTTACTGATCAGGTTCATCGTACACTACGGGTTATCCATGCTACTAATACAGAGGCAGTAGAGTTGGCTTCTTATCGGTTACGAGATTTAGCGATTTTTCTTGTATGATAGTTAGGAGAGATCCAGGGGTCTGAACACCCCTCCAGCTGTGTGGAAGGAATTTTTTGAGGCCTTACTTAATCACTATTTGCCAGTTGAGATACGACGAGCTAGAGCTGATAAGTTCCTGAACCTTATATAAGGTAACATGAGTGTGCGAGAGTATAGTATACAGTTTGATTCTTTAGCAAGGTATGCTCCTCATATGGTGGTTGAGATGAGTGATATGGTGCATATATTCCTGAACTGCTTGGGACCACATCTGATAAATGAGTGCATGACAGCCTCCTTGGTGGAGGGTATAGATATTTCCCATATTTAGGCTTATGACCAGAACCTAGAGGATTGTAAGCGCCACCAAAGGGCAGATAGGGAACAGGATATGGTCCAGAATAAGAGGGCGAGATTTGTAGGGTATTCTGATGACTTTAGAGGCAGTGTCAGGCCCTAGTCTTCAAGGAGTTCGACGCCACCTGTAGCTAGTGTTCCTCTATAGTTTCAGAGGCCTCAATATGATTGATTTACCTATTCTGGTCCAGGTCAGAATTCGTGGGCATCAGGCTCGCAATATCACAGGGATACTAGTCAGACGAGACCCCCAACACCATGTTGTGATCAGTGCAGCAAGGCCCACTTTGGATTGTGCCGTCGAGGTTTTGATGCATGCTATTCTTGCGGACAATATAGCCATATGATGCGATATTGTCCTAATAGAGGAGGTGGTGGTATGGCTCAGCCAACTGGAACTGTGTCTGGTTCTTCCTCATCAGTTCGACCTCTAGCTCGGGGGTTTTAGCAATCGACATGTAGTGGTAGAGGTGGAGGTGCAGTGCTGAGTTCGAGTCCAAAATCGAACCTATGCTCTAGTAGGTCGACAGGATCTCGTGTCATCTCCGGATGTTGTTACAGGTATATTGTCTGTGTTTTCTTACGATGTATATGCGTTGATTGATCCGGGATCTATATTATCATATTTTACACCCTTTGTGGCTAATAAGTTTGGTGTTGAACCTGAATTGATAACTAAACCACTTGCAGTATCTACTCCGATAGGAGTTTCTGTGATTTCTAGAAGGGTATATAGAAGTTCCACAGTGATAATTTGTAGTCTTAAAACCTCGGTGAATTTATTTGAGTAAAAAATGGTTGATTTCGATGTGATAATGGGAATGGACTAGATGGCCTCATGCTATGCAAATGTTGATTGTCGTACGAAGAAAGTTAGGTTTCAGTTTCCAGGTGAACCCGTCATTGAATGGAAGGGGAACATTGCTATGCCGAAAGGTAGGTTTATTTCCTATCTTAAGGCAAGGAAGATGATCTCAAAAGGTTATATTTATCATCTCGTTGGCGTTAGGGATGCGGAGGCGAAGACGCCTACTCTACAATCAATCCCTATGGTCAATGAATTTCTAGATTTTTTCCAGATAAACTCCCAGGCCTTCCTCCTGAAAGGGAGATTGAGTTTAGCATTGATATGTTGCCTGAAACTCAACCCATATCTATTCCTCCATACAGGATGGATGCGGTAGAGTTGCGAGAGTTGAAGGCGCAGTTGAAGGACTTGCTAGATAAGGGCTTTATTAGGCCTAACACTCACCTTGGGGTGCACCAGCTTTGTTTGTGCTGAAGAAAGACAGGTCATTACCTTTATGATGTGTATGTACTCTTAGAGGTTTGTAGACAAATGTCATGTATATGAATGATTGTTGTCCTTGTCGGCCTATGTTCAGTGTACAAGTATTCATTTTGGTCTTATAGGACCGTGTGTCACATGTATAAGTTTGAATTACAAGTTGGGTCGTCCGATGTCAAGTGTTCCCTTATGTTTTGTTATGGTTATATCATGACGATCCTTCCGGCCCATTTACCCATGATGGTATGATAAGAAAGATACGTTATGTTGGTACTCGGTTGGGTAAGGCACCGGGTACCCATTGCGGCCCTCCGATTTGGGTCGTGACACGAATGTGAGTCGATTCGAGCGAGGTCGAGTGTTGACTCTTAAGTGATTCGAATGAGATCGAATGTTGACTCTTAGTTTGGAGCTAGTGGAGATTACAAAAGAGGAGGAAAAAAGGACTTATCGGGAGTGTTACAAAAAGGCAAAGAAAGAGGCGAAGAGCAATTACGACGGCTAAGAACGCGACGTTTGCTCGTTTATACGAGGAGCTCAGGAGCAAAGGCAGGGACAAGAAGTTGTACCGGTTGACCAAGGTGAGGGAGAAGAAAGCGCGCGACTTAGACCAAGTCAACTGCATCAAGTACGAAGATGACAAAGTATTGATGGACAAAGGCACATATTAGAAGAAGATGGCAGACATACTTCCATAAACTATTGAATGAGGAGGGGGATAGACACATTGTGCTGGGTGAGTTGGTGCACTCCAAGAGTCGGTAGGATTTTAGGTACTGTAGGTAGATTACGGTAGAAGAGGTGGAAGGGGCGATGCGTAAGATGTGTAGGGGCAGAGCTACGGGGCCAGATGAAATCCGGTGGAATTTTGGAAAAACACGGGGCAAGCAGGTTTGGAGTGGCTCACTAGGCTGTTTAAT
This sequence comes from Nicotiana tabacum, assembly GCF_000715075.1. NCBI lineage: Eukaryota > Viridiplantae > Streptophyta > Magnoliopsida > Solanales > Solanaceae > Nicotiana > Nicotiana tabacum. Next base: position 38,026,502 of record NC_134082.1, read on the forward strand.
GTTATTTTTAAGATGAAAAAGATACCCGAAGAATGGAGGTGGAGTACAATTGTTCCGCTTTACAAGAACAAGGGTGATATCCAAAACTGCAACAATTATAAGGGTATCAAGCTGTTGAGTCACACTATGAAAGTTTTGGAGAGGGTGGTGGAGGCCAGGGTGAGGAGGTGCGTGTCTATTTCCGAGAATCAGTTTGGATTCATGCCAGGGAGTTCGACTACGGAAGCAATTCATCTGATAGGAGATTAGTGGAGCAGTATAGGGAGAGGACGAAGGACTTGCACATGGTGTTTATTCACCTAGAGAAAGCGTACGATAAAGTCCCGAGGGAGGTCCTGTGGAGGTATTTATAGGCTAGCGGCGTTCCGGTAGCGTACATTATGGTGATTAAGGATATGTATGATGATGCTAAGACTCAAGTGAGGACTGTGGGTGGTGACTCAGAGCACTTCCCTGTGTTGATAGGGTTGCACCAGGGATCAGCTCTTAGCCCATTTTTATTTGCCTTGGCGATGGATGTACTGTCGCAACACATCTAAGGGGAGGTGCCTTGGTGCATGCTATTTGCTGATGATATAGTGCTGATTGACGAGACACGAAGCAGAGTTAATGCGAGGTTGGAGGTTTGGAGACAGACCTTGGAGTCTAAAGGTTTCAAACTAAGTAGAACCGAGACAAAATACTTGGAGTGCAGATTAGTGACGGGACCCATGAAGCAGGCATAGAGGTAAAACTTGATGCCCAAGTTATCCCCAAGAAAGCGAGTTTTAAGTCTCGAGTCTATTATCCAAGGTAATGGGGAGATTGGCAAAGTTGTTGCACATCATATTGGAGCGGGATGGATGAAGTGTAGGCTCGCTTCCGGTGTTTTATGTAATAAGAATGTGCTGCCAAGACTTAAGGGTATGTTTTATAGAGTGGTGGTTCGACCGACTATGCTGTATGGGGCTGAGTGTTGGCCAGTCAAGAACTCCCACGTGCAGAAGATGAAAGTAGCAGAGATGAGAATGTTGAGATGGATGTGTGGGTGTACCAGGAGAGATAGGATTAAGAATGAAGCTATCCGGGACAGAGTGGGAGTAGCCCCCGTGGAGGACAAGATGCGAGAATCGAGGCTGAGATGGATCTGACATATTAAGAGGAGAAGCATTGATGCTCCTGTTAGGAGGCGTGAGAGGTTGGCCATGGAGAGTTTGAGAAGAGGTCGAGGTAGGCCTAAGAAGTACTGGGGAGAGGTGATTAGATAGGACATGGCGCTGCTTCAGTTCACTAAGGACATGACCCTTGAGAGGAGGGTGTAGAAGTCGAGGATTAAGGTAGAAGGTTAGTGGGTAGTTTTTAGTTGTTCACGAATTGTCTTAGTAGCATGCATGTCCCTTCATATTCTTAGATTTTTATGTTATGTGGTTTTGTTCGTCCCAGGTATTGTATTCCCTGTTGCTATTATTTGATACTACATATCATTTATCTCTCCCTTTTTCTTTTCGCTTCCTTCTTTCTTCCTTCATTCCTTTCATATTCTTCTTAGCCTTCATAATCTGAGGGTCTATTGGAAACAACCTCTCTACCTACATTAGGTAGGGGTAAGGTCTGCGTACAGATTACTCTCCCCAGACCCCACCTGTTGCGATGTGTATATATATATATATATATATATATATATAAATGGTTGAGAGATAATTAGCACCAATATACCACCGTCTTTGTTAGCACGGAGTCTGATCACGCCCGATCGGCTAGGCCATCTCCCCAAGGACAATGTGGTTTGACATGATGATGCGAAAGAAAGTTGTTACAAGAGTAGTACCACCATGTGAGAAACGTGGCGTCCGATCTCCACCCGATCAGCAAGGCTGCCTTCCCACTTATGCCATGTGGGTTGGCTTTTTCTTTTCCAATTCACAAGAACCAGTTTCATCCCAATTTAGGGGAATAATCACAATTTTATCAATATTTCAATTCCATCCCAAAAGAGGGGAATAATCACAATCCACCTCTACACCGGCACGTGTATTTTTAGGTATGGGCTTTAGTACCCACCCTTCCTCGGTTTTGCTAATGATACTCCCAAAAATATTTTTAGTTTGATTTGCACGAAAAGGTAACATAAATAGAAATGTATTCATATCAGAATCTTTCACATTGTATTGAACTTTATTAGTATTTTAAACCATTCACATTAACAATAATTCCTTGGCTCTTTGGGCCTTTCACAAGATTCTTTATTCATGGCAGGATGGCCTATTGTATATTCCATACTTTCACTTCTTTTAATTTCGAGGATCACCATCAAATACCAATATATAGAATATTTTAGAAATCATATACCTCAAGTTCATTAGTAAAGGAAACTTTAAACACAAAGGATTCTTCCTAAAGAAGGGGACATACCAACCAGCAATAGAAACACACATCAAAGTCATAAACAAGCCATACAATAATTATTCCTGAATTACTCTTTTCCAATCACAACAATGTACAATTTCAACACTAGAGTAAGAACTTGGATCACTTTGGATGTATTTATAAGGCAAAGCATAATCTAAAACAGCCACTTAGGCATACATTGAGTACAAAAGCCTTTAGGCTGCTCTAATTTTGAAGTGATTTATGAACAGTAAAGTCGAGGCTCATTTGATAATTTGTTTCACATTTTCTCATTTCAATGGCATCACTAGCCACAATTATAACTTAAGTTCTTGGCATGTTGGTCACACTATATTTCCTCAATTCACTTAATTCATTTTTAAACATCTTTATAGATTATCATTAACAAGACATTAGATACACATATGAGCAATTAGGAATCTTAAGCATATCGAGTTTTTCTCACATAACTGGTATACTAGTTTTCATTTAAAACATGACTTAAAGCCATCCCATTTTAATAAGCAAACCATACTTTAAACATCTATCCTTCGACATAAGGCTCATTCAGAATAATCAAGTTTATAGGGGATAATCCAGAATATAGAAATTAGGAATTTTGAGCCAACCAAACTTGAACTTATGAAAAAATTTACGGAATTCGATTCTAAGAGAGAAAGTTTAGCTAATATACATTGTTTGAGCTTTTCTTAAGTTACTACTGTGTGCACGTGATTTTTGCCTTAAGAAAACTATTCCAAAATAAATCAAAAATAAAATAAATTTCTTTTACTGTGCAGTTTTTTGAATTTGCGTGGTGTTTGTTAAATATTTGTCTTATATCCGTAAATGTTTACGTTGTCATAATAAAATGAAAAAAACAAAATAAAATACATGTTGTATGCATATAGGATTTAATTATGCATTTAAAAGATAATTTAAATAAAATCACAAAAAATATGCATTAGTTCTATTTTAAATATGTCACTATGTGATTAATGTTGTGACTATGTGTTAAATAGCTGTTATAAAGTAATTAATATTTTTTGTGTAAGGTTCAAAATTGTTTTATAACTTTTATTAGGATTTTTTTTTTATGATTAATAATAAAATTAGAAAAAAAAATACAGGTTGTAAAATAAAAATTGGACCTGGATTAAAATCCAGGCCCAAAACCAAGTTCCCCCCCCAGCCCAATCCAGGCAACCCAGGTACCGGTCCAATTCAAACAAGTCAAAACGACATCGTTTGGACGTAGTTTATCAGGGACCGTTGGATCAAAGCCAACCAACGGCTGAGATCCCACGAACCTTAACCCATAGCCCTTACCCGACCCAATGCCCTGATTCAGCCCGACCCCAGCAGTAAACCAAACGACACCGTTTGGCTAAATGAACTAATCCTGGCCTTCTATTCTCCTTGATCCAACGGTCAATATCAATCCACCATTCCCCTATATAAACCCATAATCCTTACCCCGACCCCCCTAACTAAACACCCCCCCTCCTCTCCTGTTCATCGTCTTCCCAAACAGACCCCTAACCCTAGCCGCCCCTATTCCCCTTCGCCTGAAACCCGGCGGCATCAACGCCGCCGGTCACCACCTTAACACCCCAGAACCCCCTGAACACCCTCTATCCGAATATGTTAGCCTCTTGGCTCGAATCTTCTTGAAGGTTCTCGAATCTTCATTTGAAGATTCGAGCCAAACTCAGATCTAAACCTAACAGCCCCAAATCGACACCATAGCTTCCCTTAACCACCCTAGGTATGGATCTGTTGTTTGTTTGGTTCGAATCCCCTCAGAACTCTTCGAATCTTCTTTTGAAGGTTCGGACCAAACAAGGACTTACCCAGATTTGTTCTAAACTGACACCAAATGACCCCTAGGCTTCCCTCACCCTTGTGTCGTATTTGGTTTCCCTTGAATCTGACCAGAAATGGTTAAATCCCAAATCGAACCTTCAGGAACCCTAGAAATACCAGACTTTTGGATTCTGCCCAAATTAAATAAAGTATGAGGTTTAATCGACCTTAGTCGAAGTATTTTCAGTGGAAAATACTTCGACTAAGGTCTGTTTGATTTCAAATAAAGTCCAAATCCAAGTTGAGTTCGATTCCGGTTGAATTTAAAGATTTAGAGGTACTTTCCTTATTTTTTTTTGTTTCTTACATGAATAATTGTTTGTTTAATAATCTGTTAATTTTTCATATTTTTATTTGATTAATTCTGTCATCTTTGTCTCATGCCCGTATGATTAGTCAAATAAATGAATTGTTTCTGTTGGTTGTGATTAATTACAATGTGTGTGATCGACTCGATTAAGTTCGTCGATCAGTTGTGTTATAAATCTTGTTTCTGAAAATGCTGATTGAAACAGTCTGTTTCTTTTTGTTTTAGACTGATTATGGACAAATGTTGTAAATAGTCAACTGATTAATACTTGTCAATTAAATCATGTTTGTTTGCAAATCAGTAAATTCAAATGAATGTTGTGTATATATTGTTTTCTGAACAGGGCATTGTCAGTATATTGATAATGCTCCTGTGTGTGTTGGATCTTGGTTCAATGTTTAAGTCCAGTCTGAATTATTATAATAATTTCAGTGGTATGTTGTTATGATGTTAGTTCTGAATTCAGTATGATTTTACAAATGTTGATTAGATGTAATTGTGTTAGAAGGTTACATTCTTAGTTAGGATTCAGTTCAAAACTTTAGGATTGGTTGTAGCTGTCTTAAATCAGATTAATAATCAGGTTTGAACAGATTTTAAAAATCTGTATTGTTAGATTTTAAGTTTGACAACAGTAATAATAGTAATCACAGTAGGATTTCTGAGGGTATTTCTGGGACAGAATAGTGAGGGTAATATGATAGCATAGTGGGCTGAAAGTGAATTGTTAATGGCTATAGTTTAAGATAATGATGGGGAACAAAGGGTAATGGGGCTGCTTAAAATCAGGATAGGATCATTTAAATTATTCAAAAGCAGTTTTTAATGGAACTTTTTGATTTTAAAAGGAGAAGGGGGTCCAAGAAGCACTAAAAGAGTATAGGACCAGACCTGTATAAATACAGGGAGCTGGACAGACCTTAAAGGGGGAAGTTTTTCAAGAGAAAGGGATAAGTTTTAAGGATCAGATTTTAAAACTGAAGAGGAGGGTTATACACCTAGAGTAAGATAAAAAGAAAGAGAATCAAGCAGAAAATCAGAAATGATTTTCTGAAGAGGAAGAAGAAACATAAAAAATCAGAAACAGAAAAAATCAGAAACAGGAATTTGAAACAGAAAAGAAACTGAAATCAGAAATATTGTCCTTTTGTTGAATCTGTTCGGATTTATTTGAATCCATAGTTCAGTTGAAATCTGAAATTTTCTTTAAAAATACCGTCATTGTGCATCTGGGCTCCTCGGGTCTTATTATTGCTCAAATCTGTGGAAAGATTGCTATTCTGCTGAATTTGTTACTGCTGCTACTGCTGAAATTTACTTCTTCTACCTTCATTTCCAGGTACTTATATTTTAAATTCTATGTTGGAAAGAGATTCAACATGACAAATCAATGAAGCCTGAATTGCAATTCTGTTTTCCATTTGTCCAAGTTCATTAGTTTAAATTTCATTTTTTGTTTCATGTTAGTTAACTAGTAGTGAATTCAATTTGATAGCTATGAGTTAATTGTCTTATTTTGAAATTCGTATAAAGCTTTGTAATAATGTTAGCCATTCCGAAATCTCATTAGTTTAGTCATATTTGAACTGTCAAGGTAGGAAACATGGCGTAAAGTTGGCCATTATTTAAATTTTATGGTGTTGTTAACTAAGTAAAGAATAATGTAGAAATATCAAGAAACTACATAACTAACTCCTGTTGTTAGATAAGGTTAAGATGATATTGGTGGTATTTTTATATAAGATAATAGATGTGTGTATAACCATTGGCGAAAAGTGATATAATATAGTTTGTTACGATGTTTACAACATATAGTTAGGTTGCATGTAAGGCAATATTATTGAATCGATTTGCATAATAATTCCCTTTCTTATCAACTTGATGCTTATCTACCATCGTAAATAAATTAATTAAAATAATTTCGCCTATTATATTAAAATAAGTATATTAGAATGAGATGAGATGTATAAGCACAAACTGCAACATTTTATATCAATGGTAAGTAGAAATAGAATTTGTATTAAATCAAAATAATGAAAATTCTTCAAAAATATTCCCTTTATAAATCATTTTAGTTTTATTTGCAATTCATTTTTGGGTATACATATATATTGTATTTACGAGAAAAATGGTATTCTTAATCATACTTTGTTTATTTTACTTTTAAAATTTTGAATGGCTCGGAAGAATATGATTCATATGTGGAAATATAATCGGCTATAAACATTTAATAGATTGTGAATTCCTTTCAAAGAATTAAGGGCCTCTAAAAATGGGAGTTCTCATGATTTTCACATAAAATGTATGAATATAATAAACAATTTGTGGAAAATCCATAATACCATTACAAATATTTTGCGCGATTAGGGATGCGTTCGCGTACCCTGATTATATTTTTTTAAAAGCAAATTCGGATTATGCGTATGCGCAATTTCGAGCGAATATTTAAGAAAAGGATTTTTCCAAGGATGTTAAAATAATTTCATATAACCCGAGATGTGTAGTTCATTGTTTAAATACAAGGGTGACGACATTCATAATTTCATTTTAAATCACGCACATATGAATTTGTAATAAAGGAAATAATATGGTCAACTTTAATATAATTGTAAACAATAAGTAAAAAGCGGTAGTAAAATCATGCAATAAAAACGTATTTAGTAAAATCAAGATAATTAAGCCAATAATAAAAACAGTTGAGCGACCGTGCTAGAACCACGGAATTCGGAAATGCCTAACACCTTCTTCCGGATTAACAGAATTCCTTACTCAGGATTTCTGGTTCGCAGAATAATAAACAGAGTCATATTCTCCTCGATTCAGGGATTAAAACCGGTGACTTGGGACGCCTTAAAATTCCCAGGTGGCGACTCTGAAATAATTAAATAAATCCCGTTTCGGCTGTCCTTCAATTGGAGAAAACTCCCCACGCGCCCCGCGGGCGCGGTAAAAAGGAGGTGCGACAGCTCTGGCGACTCTGCTGGGGAATTTTGTACTGTAACCCAGAACCACTAGTTCAGGGTTTAAAGAATTCGAGTTTAAAATAACTGCGATAATTGGCTTCATTTACTATATGATTTTCAACTGTTTATATGCTTAACATGCTAAATGTTTTTTTACCGCTTTAATATTATTTGAATTGTGAATATATACAACTGCTACGAAAACCCCCTTCTTTCTGAGTCTTCTAAATTTATGGTGCACACGTGCGCGTGGCCCACCTTTCTGTTAAAGTCATACCAAATAAGACGAAATTGGGACAAGTAACTAGGCCGGGTAGACTTTTGTGCTCCCGGTACGTTGCCCCCGCTTCGGCTCAAACTGTCCGTTTGGGTAAGCCAGGTTTAGAACAATCAACCTCAGGTTTTTCACTTAGAATAACTCAGCCATGTACCGGATCCCTAGTAGGAACGTATATTTGCATCATGTACATTTGGCCTTGGAGACTCAACACAGGGGTTGGGTCTGTCTAGGACAGGTGAACCCAAAATAAAAAGACCATCATGATGCATCCTACTTGTTACTTGTGCATTCATTTGCCTCGAACATGCTTGTTGACCAGCTTAAATGAAATCATGGTGAAAAGAGAGGAATAAAATGGGTTGTTTTTTTTTTTAAAAAAAAAAATTAGTTTTAAATCTTGAAATAAAGGTATTTAATAAATAATTTTTTTTTGAAAATGATTTTTTTAGTGTATATTTTCAAAATGAGTCTTGACTTTATTAAATTAAATTTCAGATACAAAATGAGCACCACACAAAACCCCCCATCCACGAATACAGAAGAGTTTCTATTTCAGCTTCAAATGTGGTGGTATGATTTAGGCGAAGATGGTCAAAAATGGGTCGTCAAGCATTTGGGAAATCTCACGGACATTATGAAAGTTAAACCCCGTGATGACCTGATTGCGGCGTTAGTAACTTTTTGGGACCCTGTTCACAATGTCTTTCGTTTCTCTGAGGAGATAACTTTTGCGGCGTTAGTACATTAGAGGAGATAGCTGGATATGCTGGTTTTGACGGAAGTCTAAGAAATCAAAGCCTGATATTCACAAAGGCTCCCTCGGTACATCGATTCTTCGGTCTTCTGAACATCAGCAGTCAAATCAGGAAAAGCAATGTCATCGATGGATGTTGTTCCTTCAACTTTTTATATTCAAGGTTCGGAAAGTCAGATGGGTTCGAAATTCATGAGAAAGACCTTACTAACAAGCAAAACAAAGACACTTGGCAGATTCACCGTCGCTTTGCCTTCATGGTGGCTTTTCTAGGAGTCATGGTCTTCCCAAACAAAGAGCGAACAATTGATATTCGCACCGCGAAAGTTGTGCAAATCCTCACCACCAAAGAAAATCACACCCTTGTCCCCATCATTCTATCAGACATTTATCGGGCTTTGACTTTATGTAAATCAGGAGCAAAAGTCTTCGAAGGATGCAAAATTTTGTTGCAAATGTGGGTGATTGAACATCTCCAACAACAACCCAATATCATACAGTATGGGTCAAACAATGATAATTGCATCGAGAGTTATGAGGAAAGGATAAAAAATTATCAGGCTCCAGAAGGGATAGAAACATGGGTATCTCATCTAAAAGCTTTAACGGCAAATCAGATTGAATGGACTTTGGGATGGCTCCCGATGAGGGAAGTGATACACATGTCAACCTCAAATAGTTATCTGCTACTATTGGGATTGAGAAGCATCCAGCCGTATGCACCACTAAGAGTCCTAAGACAACTAGGGAGATATCAAGTAGTTCTTGATGATGAAGATTTGAGTATGCAAGTAATCGAATTACACCCAGAAGCCACCATTCCCGAGGCTCTACTTCAGCAGATGTGGAATGGATGTCGATACTTGAAAAGTGATACTCAAGTCCCAGACACTACAAAGGGTGAGATAAATCCTGGATATGCAAGGTGGTTTGAAAAACGGTCTCGCGTGGATGATGTACCAGAGCCTGAGCTAAAAAGGCCAACAAAAAGACCCCATGTTCAAAACTTCAACGATAAAATCCAAGAGCGGTTGATCTGGGAAGAAAAGGAAAAACGGTACAAAGCAACTATCCATGCCCTAAAAGAAAATCTGAGAAGCCTCAGTCTGGAGAAAGATTTGCAAACACAAGAAGCCGAAGGCGAGAAGAAGAGTCTAGCTTGTGAGAATGAAAATCTTCATGCTCGATTCCAAAAAATGAAAAGAGTTTCTGAAACACCAAAGAGGAGCTGGAAGGATCAAAAAACCATCGCCAATCTTTTTGAAAGAATGCAAGATTATGATTCCATTCTTGCGAAAAACGAAAGGACGTTGAGCGAAGCAAAAGAAAGGATCCAACAATTAAACGAAGAGGCCAGATCTAATAAGGAACGCCAAGTAAGGCAATCCGAAGAAGACAGGGCACAATTCAAGAAGGAAAAAGACCATTGGATACGATCAGAAGATCAGCTTCGTGCACAACTAGAAGAAGCAAGAAGATGCAACAGAGAACATCAACAAGCAGACATCGACAGGGAAAGAGCACATGCAAGATTAGAGCAGGCCAGACTCCGAGCTCTATTAGAGTCAGCTCTAGATCGTGAAAACCGTGTCAGAGATATAGCTACCACTCGCTAGCAGCAATTGCAGAACCAAGACCAACGTCTCCAGGATTTCAGGGCACAAATCCACGACTTGGCAGTCTACACCTCTCAAAGTTATGTAAATTGCCAAGGAATGGATTATGAAAGGTTTACAGAGCATGCACCCATTTTGTCTCATCATCTAGCAATGGAGTTGGAAAGGATGTATCGTACGCTGGGAGGCCATCCAGGTCAAGCCCCACATTGAGCAGATAATCCAATAATTGACAACAAAAGTGGAAAGTGGGGCATGTTGTGAGATGTTAAGAGTTGTATCTTGTATTTTTATTTAAGTATGTGTGTTTCAAACCATTTTCTTAAAGTTTTCAAATGTAATTCCATCTTTGTATAATGAATAAAAGTGATTGCCTTTAGTCCGAACTACGCAAGGTCTGATTCATGCGGGGGCATGATAAGTAGGCAATCTCTATAAGATTCGACCACCACGATAAATGATATATATAATAAATAAAAGTGAATAAAAATTTCAAGAAAGCTGGGACGACACAAGCAGCCGAGCAAATGCATAATAGAAAAGGATTATTTGTCTAGGAGCATTGCATCTCAACGTGTGATTATATATGCGTTAAACTCTCAAAACTAACAAGTTTGTTCATTTCCAGAATTCAAGCAGTTAGTTTCTCTAAAGAGTATACTGGCATATTATCATTATCACACAAGATCAAAAGGACCAATACCCGAAAGTATGTCTATCCCAGATGTTGACACAGGTATGGAGCTAGAGGAGATGGATGTCGGGAAAATGAAAGAAGAGATGTTTAAACTCAAGCAGCAAATGGCTGAGATGTACCAAGGACAGTTACCCCCATCTTACCCAAATAACCCTGCTCCATCAATGACCCAAACTCAGGATAATATTACCACTGAATTATCCCCAAATTTCCCCATTTACCAGCACTACCGATCACCACCTCTCAGACACCGCAGTCTCCACCTCCGAAACCAGTTCCATATTTTCCTCCACCTATGACTCCTATTTTCGTAGCACCTCCCCCTGCTACATTCCACAAATCTCCTAGTGAGCCTACATTCCAGGCCCAGGACAACCAATATTACCCCCCGGAGCCCACCCTCAAAGCCTCCGAAATCCATTCAACTGCTCCTCGTTTTGATCTCCCAACCGAAATTGACAAGCCAGCCAAAAATACTGAACAAGAAGAGATGATCAGGAAGGTCAAGAGTCTAGAACAATCGTTCAGAGACATGCGAGGATTAGGTGGGCAAGTCAGTGTAGCATACAAAGATTTGTGCTTATTCTCCAATGTACAATTACCAGTTGGCTTCAAGATGCCCAAATTTGACCTATACAGCGGGCACGGTGACCTAGTAGCCCACTTAAGGGGTTTCTGTAGCAAGATGCGAAGAGCTGGGGGAAAGGATGAATTATTGATGGCTTACTTCAGTCAAAGTTTAAGCGGGTCAGCTTTGGAGTGGTATACACGCCAGGACCATGGTAGATGGTACACCTGGGATGACCTGGCACAGGCATTCGCATACCATTTCCAATACAATCTGGAAATCATCCCAGATCGATTATCTTTGACAAAGTTTGAGAAGAAACACAATGAAAGTTTCAGAGAGTATGGTTTCCGGTGGAGAGAACAGGCAGCAAGAGTGGATCCTCCTATGAAGGAGAGTGAAATGGTAGACTACTTCCTCCAAGCCTTGGAACCAACTTACTATGCCTATTTGGTTTCAGCGGTGGGAAAATCATTCAACGAAGTGGTGAAAATGGGAGGTATGGTGGAAGAAGGCCTGAAGACAAATAAAATCATGAGCTATTCAGTGATCAAGGCGACTACTCAAGCTATTTAAGGCGGGGTAGGAGGAATCGGAAGAAAGAAGAGGGAGGAAGCAGCGGTAGTTGATTCAGGAATTTTGTCAGGACCCAGAGGTTCACCACCTTACTATAATCAACAACGACCTCGCCAATCAACTTACCACCACGATTCATCCCAACATTACTATCACCCTTCGAAGCCTCATTTTTTCATTAACCATGCTCAAGCATACAATCAGCCACCTGTTCACGCCAATTGGCGTGCTCCTGCCATACCAAGTTCTTACCCACGAGCCTATCCCCGACCAGGTTTCAGGCCTAGGCCAGCATTCAGGGGAGAAAGGGAACAGAAAAAGAAAACTTACACTCCATTGGGAGAGTCTTACACTAGTCTGTTCCACAGGCTGAGACAGCTAGACATGCTAAGACCAATACAATCCAAGCTACCCAATCCTCCGCCAAAGAATCTGGATTACACCATTAGCTGTGAATATTGCTCCGGTGCACCAGGCCATGATACGGAGAAATGCTGGCATTTGAAAAATGCAATACAAGAGCTGATTGATACTAATAAAATCGAGGTTCAAACCCCCGAAGCTCCCAATATCAATAGAAATCCAATGCCAGCCCATCAAGAGGCCAATATGATAGAAATCATACAAGCTGATGGGGAGACAAAGAAGCCGTCACAAACTGTCATGATGATCAAGTCTCATGAAGCCAAGCCAGATAAGCAGTTAACAGAGAAGGAGCCGGTACCTAAGCAGAACAGAAATGGTGATGAACCATCTATGATAGTCGAGGAGGGATCATCGAGCAAAGTTGCCGCAAAACAAGAAAGGCCGAAAGTGATAGTACCAGGGGTTGCTAACAAACCCATTGTATTCGTGGAAGGAGCCCGTACAGATCGGGTTATTATCACACCTGTAACCCAGCTGCCAGTCATCAACAACAAAGCCATCCCATGGAACTATGAACGGGTGACTTTAATGTACAAGTGAAAAGAAGTCAAGGAAGAAGTGTGTGAGGTGCAAGGCTTGACTCGTTCGGGAAGATGTTTTACGCCCAAAGAGTTAAGAAAAACTAAAAATAATCCAACACCAATAAAGAGAGCTGTGACGGAAGAAGAGGCGGAAGAGTTTTTAAGAAAAATGAAACTCCATGATTATTCTGTTGTGGATCAATTGAAGAAGACGCCCGCTCAAATTTCATTGTTGTCATTACTGATCCATTCAGAGGAGCACCATATGGCTTTGATGAAAATCCTGAATGAGGCTCATGTTCCTGAAAAAATCTCTGTAAATCATTTGGGAAGAATAGCCAACAGAATCTTTAAGACAAACAGAACTACATTTGCTGATGATGAATTGCCTGTGGAAGGTACCGAGCACAACAGAGCTCTTTACCTCACCGTGAAATGTGAAAACTCCGTAGTAACCCGGGTATTGGTTGACAATGGGTCAAGTGCATACATCTTCCCTCTCTCCACTTTAAGCAAATTAAAAATTAAAGAGGAGAGGATCCAGAAGAATAGTATCTATGTACGGGGGTTTGACGGTGGAAACAGAGATTCATTTGGCGACATAATGTTGGAACTAACAATAGGGCCAGTTGAATTCACAATGGAATTTCAAGTGTTGGACATAACTGTTTCTTACAACTTGTTGTTGGGTCGACCATGGATCCATGCTGCTAAAGCAGTCCCGTCAACACTACATCAGGCTGTCAAGTTTGAATGGGGTCATCAAGAAATAGTTGTGCATGGGGAGGAAAGTTTAAATGCTCACAGCAATACCATTGTACCGGTCGAGGGAACAGAAAATGACCAAGGACCATGGGTATACCAAGTGTCCGACACAGTGTCGGTAGAGAAAATTCCAGAGGGGAAATGCCTTCTGAATCCCAAGATATCCTCTGCATCAGTCATGGTAGCGTATGAAATGTTAAAAAACAGTTTTATACCCGGCAAAGGTCTTGGCTCATCTTTGCAAGGAATTATACAACCAGTATCTCTCCCTGAGAACTGGGGAACATTAGGTTTAGGGTTCATACCCACTGTCGATGACGTGATAAAGGCCAGAAAATTGAAACATAAGGCATGGGATCTTCCAAAACCAGTCCCACATCTGTCGAAGTCTTTTGTCAAGACCGGTGCTAAAAATCGCCCGATAACAACAATTCCTAAATCCCGGGTCAATCCTGAGGAGGAATTGATTGAAAGATTCGAGAAATTGTTTGATGATGTGAATATGTTGGAAAGCGGAGAAGGGTGTAGCAACGCAGAAGTTCAATTCGTTGGGCCAGAAACAAAGCTTAATAATTGGAAAGCCACTCCTCTCCCCATTCGAAAGGAGTCTTGGTAGTTTATTTTGATTTTCTTTCAAGTTTGTTTGGGTTGCTTCAGGATTGTAATCCCAAATCTTATCTTATAGTTTGTTTGAAGTGTGCAAAACTTTGTTATCTTTCATCATCCAATAAAAAGCAGTTTCCTTTTTATTATCATTCTTGATAGTTTTCTTTTCTTTTTCTTCTTTCCTGTACAATTCTTTTTATGCTGGCTCTAGTGATATGGCATGCATGAGGAATCCTCAGCCCAGTCTTAAAAATCAATCTGGTTCCGAAATATTAATTCAAGAAATATATTGTGATTATGAATCAGAATATGATGAAGATGAGGTTTTTGAAGAGATTAGTAAAAAGTTAATTCACTTTGAGGAAAAAATCAAACCTAACTTGAGTGATACCGAGGACATCAATATAGGGGACACGAGTAATATCCGGGAAACTAAAATAAGTGTCCATCTCGAACCAAAGATCCGAGAAGAGTTAATTAAAGCACTCATAGAATTCAAAGATGTTTTTGCATGGTCGTATGACGACATGCCGAGCCTGAGCACTGATTTAGTGGTTCACAAATTGCCCACCGATGCAACGGTGCCTCCTGTCAAGCAGAGGCTGAGAAAATTCAAGCCTGATATGAGTGTGAGAATCAAGGAAGAAATCACCAAACAATTTGAAGCAAAGGTCATTCGAGTCACTTGATATCCTGTTTGGTTAGCTAATATCGTTCCTGTGCCAAAGAAAGACGGCAAAATTAGAGTATGCGTCGACTACCGCAATCTCAACAAAGCCAGTCCGAAGGATAATTTCCCATTACCCAATATCCATATTTTAATCGATAATTGTGCCAAGCATGATATAGGATCTTTCGTGGATTGTTATGCCGGGTATCATCAAATTCTAATGGATGAAGAAGATGCAGAAAAGACGGCATTCATCACACCATGGGGAACTTATTGCTACCGGGTAATGCCATTCGGTTTGAAGAACGCCGGGGCAACCTACATGAGAGCGATGGCCACAGTGTTTCATGATATGATACACCAGGAGATTGAGGTATACGTGGACGATGTGATCGTAAAATCAAAGCATTAGGCCGACCACGTTGGGGATTTGAGGAAGTTCTTCTTAAGACTTCGCAGGTACAACCTCAAGCTTAACCCTGCCAAATGTGCATTTGGAGTTCCATCTGGAAAATTGCTGGGATTCATAGTCAGTCGACGAGGTATCGAGCTAGACCCATCAAAAATCAAAGCCATCCAAGAATTTCCACCTCCAAGAAACAAAACTAAAGTAATGACTTTGTTGGGAAGGTTAAATTACATCAGCAGGTTTATTGCTCAGCTCACAACAACCTGTGAGCCAATTTTCAAATTGTTGAAAAAGGATGCTGCGGTCAAATGGACCGATGAGTGTCAAGAAGCGTTCGATAAGATAAAAGGGTACTTGTCGAACCAACCCATGTTGGTCCCGCCAGATCCAGGAAGACCTCTGATTCTTTACTTAACGGTCTTGGAAAATTCATTTGGTTGTGTATTGGGGCAACATGACCTCACTGGCAGAAAAGAACAGGCCTTAGCAAGAAGTTCACAGCTTATGAGGTTAAGTATACTCATCTGGAAAAGACATGTTGCGCCCTAACATGGGTAGCTCAGAAGTTGAAACACTATTTGTCGTCCTACACTACTTACCTCATTTCGCGTTTGGATCCATTTAAATATATTTTTCAAAAGCCTATGCCGACGGGAAGACTTGCAAAGTGGCAAATATTGCTCACAGAGTTTGACATCATCTATGTGACTCGGACTGCAATGAAAGCCCAAGCACTGGCCGATCATTTAGCCGAAAACCCGGTCGATGAGGAATACGAGCCGTTGAAAACTTATTTTCCTGATGAAGAAACAATGCATATCGATGAGGTGGAGCGAATTGAAAAACCTGGCTGGAAACTTTTCTTTGATGGAGCCGCTAACATGAAAGGAGTCGGGATAGGAGCTGTAATCATTTCTGAAACAGGGCATCACTATCCTGTTACGGCTCAATTGCGATTTTATTGCACCAATAATATGGCTGAATATGAAGCTTGCATTTTGGGGTTAAGGCTAGCCGCAGACATGGGTATCCGAGAAATCTTAGTCATGGGAGATTCGGATCTTTTGGTACATCAAATTCAAGGAGAATGGGAAACCCGAGACTTGAAGCTCATACCATACCGACAATGTCTACATGATCTTTGTCAGCATTTTCAATCAGTGGAGTTCCAACATATTCCAAGAATCCATAATGAGGTTGCCGATGCATTGGCTACTTTGGCATCAATGTTGCACCATCCAGACAAAGCTTATGTGGATCCACTACATATTCGAGTCCACGACCAGCACGCTTATTGCAATATGGTTGAAGAAGAATTTGATGGTGAACCATGGTTCCACGACATCAAGGAGTATATCAGGATGGGGATATATCCCGCACAAGCCATAGGAGATCAAAAGAGGACCATTAGGCGATTGGCAAATGGATTCTTCTTAAGCGGGGGAGTTTTGTATAAAAGAACACCAGATCTTGGATTATTAAGATGCATAGATGCCAGACAAGCTACAGCTGTCATGTCTGAAGTACATTCGGGAGTTTGCGGACCCCACATGAGCGGATATGTGTTGGCAAAGAAAATCCTCCGAGCTGGTTACTATTGGCTTACCATGGAGCGAGATTGTATCAGTTTTGTGCGCAAGTGTCATCAATGCCAGATACACGGAGATTTGATTCATTCTCCACCATCCGAGTTGCACACAATGTCGGCACCATGGCCCTTCGTTGCCTGGGGCATGGATGTGATTGGACCAATTGAGCCGGCAGCATCCAATGGGTACAAGTTCATTCTGGTAGCCATTGATTATTTTACCAAATGGGTTGAGGCCAAGACATTCAAATCAGTGACCAAGAAAGCTGTGGTCGATTTTGTCCACTCAAATATCATATGTCGATTCGGAATCCCAAAGGTGATAATCACAGATAACGGTGCTAATCTTAACAACAACTTAATGAAGGAAGTATGTCAACAGTTTAAGATTACACATCGCAACTCTACCCCATATCGGCCCAAGGCGAATGGAGCAGTCGAGGCAGCCAACAAAAACATAAAGAAGATACTTCGGAAAATGGTAGAAGGTTCAAGACAATGGCATGAAAAATTACCATTTGCATTATTGGGATACCGCACTACTGTGCGCACTTCAGTAGGAGCAACTCCTTATTTGTTGGTATATGGCACTGAAGTAGTAATTCCTGCAGAAGTTGAGATTCCTTCCCTTCGGATCATCGCCGAAGCAAAGATTGATGATGATGAATGGGTCAAAACCCGTCTAGAACAGTTAAACTTGATTGATGAAAAACGATTGACCGCAGTATGTCATGGTCAATTATATCAAAGAAGAATAGCAAGAGCATACAACAAAAAAGTGCGTCCACGGAAGTTCGAAGTGGGCCAACATGTGCTGAAATGTATTCTTCCACATCAGGTTGAGGCAAAAGGCAAATTTGCCCCGAATTGGCAAGGACCATTCATTGTGACCAGAGTATTATCGAATGGTGCACTATGCTTAACAGATATTGAAGGCAAATGCATAGATATGGCGATCAATTCTAACGCAGTAAAAAGATATTATGCATAACTTCGGAATGTTTGTATTTAGCATTATTTCGAAGATTGGAATGACAAAGGCAATTTATTCTGCTATCCAAACACTATACCCTTTGCTTCTCCTTTTGAGCCATATTTGTTTCGTTCCTACCCTCTCTTGGAATCGATGAAAATCAAATATGAAATAACAATAATAAAAAAAAAATAATAATAATAATAAAAAAAAAGAAGAAAAGAAAATCACTATTATTTAGTGAACTACGTTTGACCTGATTCCTCAAAGAATGATACGTAGGCGCCTCACGGCTCGGTCATAGGGTGCACAATATACATAATGTGCACAAAAAGAAACATCAATAGACCCCAAATCAAGAAACTGGGGCAAAGAATTGTATTGGAAATAAGAAAAAGATTCCAAGAGTTGTAATTTTAAACCCATACCAAAACTGTTTAGCTTTTGATACCTTTCCATTTCCAACCACATACCAAAAAGACCTTTCGATCAATCTTAGAAAAATGCTGAGTCAAACAAATGAAGATGGTTCATAACACTCTGGTACAAACAAGAAAAAAAAGTAAAAATGAGAGAGTCTTATAGGTGAAAACCCACACGGGCACCATAAGGCGATGGAAGTTGAGAGAAAGTAAAAGGAGAGAGTCTTATTGGTGAAAACCTTCGCAGGCACCATAAGGCGAAAAAGAAGTAAAAAATGAACAAATGAGGAAGGTTTATCGGTGAAAACACTTTGAGATATTGCAAGTCCAATAGGCCTGTAAAATGAAAAATGAAGTTGGATTACGAAAATTTTGTGGAAAACAAAAATGAGACAATTGAAAGGAGATTGATTAAAAGACTGAGTTGATTAATCCAAAATGCATACCCTGATCATTGGCACCAGTGACTCCAATCAGATAAGTTTATTCCTTTTCCAACAGTCATCCAAATTTGGATTTTTCTTTTCATTCTATAATTGTCGAAATCAGCGTGTTTCGTCATTAATAATCTTACTTTTCTAAAGCTTTGAGATAAGTTTTATTCCAAACAAATAAGAAGGAATGTCAAGGTATACTACCAAGATTCAAGGTTACATGATACAAAATAAGGCCATGAAAGGCGGGAGATAAAAAATAATAAGATATGGGAGGAAGAAAAGTGAAATCAAAAGTGGATCAACAATGTCAGGAAAGACATATGATTACGGTTAAAAGGGTTTGAAGGAAAACATACAGAGGGGAATCCTATAATCAAGGATCAATTACAAGGACAAAACAGTCTTTTCCAACCATTCCAAGGCAATAAAAAAGAGACGAAGAGAAGCCTCACCATCGGCAAGAATACCCCAGTTAACCACCCTGCTTTAAACTAACAAAGTTTTCTTTGATTTAAAAACAGGGGCAAAAACAACATTTGTGTCAGGAAAAACCCAATGAAAAAATTAAAGAAGTCAGGCGTCCACCTGGAGAATGAGGATGAGAATTAAAGAAGTCAGGCGTCCACCTGGAGAATGAGGATGAGAATTAAAGAAGTCAGGCGTCCACCTGGAGAACGAGGACAAAGAATTAAAAGTGTCAGGAAAAACCCAATGAAAAAATTAAAGAAGTCAGGCATCCACCTGGAGAATGAGGATGAGAATTAAGAAAGTCAGGCGTCCACCTGGAGAATGAGGATAAGAATTAAAGAAGAAATCAGGCGTCCACCTGGAGAATGAGGATGAATTGAAGAAGAAGTTAGGCGTCCACCTGGAGAATGAGGATGAGAATTAAAGAAGTCAGACGTCCACCTGGAGAATGAGGACAAAGAATTGAAGAAGTCAGGCGTCCACCTGGAGAATGAGGATAAGAATTAAAGAAGTCAGGCATCCACCTGGAGAATGGGGATGAGAATTAAGAAAGTCAGGCGTCCACCTGGAGAATGAGGATAAGAATTAAAGAAGAAATCAGGCGTCCACCTGGAGAATGAGGATGAATTGAAGAAGAAGTCAGGCGTCCACCTGGAGAATGAGGATGAGAATTAAAGAAGTCAGACGTCCACCTGGAGAATGAGGACAAAGAATTGAAGAAGTCAGACGTCCACCTGGAGAACGAGGATAAGAATTAAAGAAGTTAGGCGTCCACCTGGAGAATGAGGACAAAGAATTGAATAAGTCAGGCGTCCACCTGGAGAATGAGGATGAAGAAGTTAAAAAGAAGTCAGGCGTCCACCTGGAGAATGAGGATGAGAATTGAAGAAGTCAGGCGTCCACCTGGAGAATGAGGATAAGAATTAAAGAAGTCAGGCGTCCACCTGGAGAATGAGGATGAGAATTAAAGAAGTCAGACGTCCACCTGGAGAATGAGGACAAAGAATTGAAGAAGTCAGACGTCCACCTGGAGAACGAGGATAAGAATTAAAGAAGTTAGGCGTCCACCTGGAGAACGAGGACAAAGAATTGAATAAGTCAGGCGTCCACCTGGAGAATGAGGATGAAGAAGTTAAAAAGAAGTCAGGCGTCCACCTGGAGAATGAGGATGAGAATTGAAGAAGTCAGGCGTCCACCTGGAGAATGAGGATAAGAATTAAAGAAGTCAGGCGTCCACCTGGAGAATGAGGATGAAAAAAAAAAGAAATCAGGCGTCCACCTGGAGAATGAGGATAAGAATTGAAGAAGTCAGGCGTCCACCTGGAGAATGAGGATGAATCCGCAGTAAGGCACCCACCTGGAGAACAAGGGAATACAATTGAAGTATTGAAGTCAAAAGCCCGCTCATATGAGAAAGGAGCACACTTAGAATCAATAAAGCAGAGGAGTTCAACAAAATCCCCAGCAAGAAACAACAAGAATCCCAAACAGATCAAGAAAATACGGGACATAATGAAAAGGAATACGGAATAAGCCAAATGCCCAAGAGTCACCATGATATCAAGACAACAAGAAATGCAAGGGCATGATCTAGATAAGATTTTATATATCATGTACCATAGTCTAGTTTAGCTTTTTGTATTAACTTTAAAGCAAGGTGTAATAAGGAGGTCAGCAAGCAGTAAAAACAGCACGAAGCAGCAGTAACATCACAGTCCCATGGTAGTCCCAGCTACCCAAAACTTCCCGAACTACATTGACCTGATTCCTTTATAGCCAAGGATATGTAGGAAACCTTTGAAGCAGAGGTTCGGTCAAATCTTTCAAAAAATGCTTCCCACGGAGTATTTGAACGGGCAAAAATCGCTCGTATCCGCTCACTTTATCTTTGCACGAAAACTCTTCGAGTTTCCGCACAAAGAGGGGCAGCTGTGAGCACATGATTTTTGCCTTACGAAAACTATTCCAAAATAAATCAAAAATAAAATAAATTTCTTTTACTGTGCAATTTTTTGAATTTGCGTGGTGTTTTTTAAATATTTGTCTTATATCCGTAAATGTTTACGTTGTCATAATAAAATGAAAAAAAACAAAATAAAATACATGTTGCATGCATATAGGATTTAATTATGCATTTAAAAGATAATTTAAATAAAATCACAAAAAATATGCATTAGTTCTATTTTAAATATGTCACTGTGTGATTAATGTTGTGACTATGTGTTAAATAGTTGTTATAAAGTAATTAATATTTTTTGTGTAAGGTTCAAAATTGTTTTATAACTTTTATTAGGATTTTTTTTATGATTAATAATAAAATTAGAAAATAAAAAAAAATACAGGTTGTAAAATAAAAATTGGACCTGGATTAAAATCCAGGCCCAAAACCAAGTTACCCCCCCTCAGCCCAAACCAAGCAACCCAGGTACCGGTCCAATTCAAACAAGTCAAAACGACATCGTTTGGTCGTAGTTTATCAGGGACCGTTGGATCAAAGCCAACCAACGGCTGAGATCCCACGAACCTTAACCCATAGCCCTTACCCGACCCAATGCCCCGATTCAGCCCGACCCCAGCAGTAAACCAAACGACACCGTTTGGCTAAATGAACTAATCCTGGCCTTCTATTCTCCTTGATCCAACGGTCAATATCAATCCACCATTCCCCTATATAAACCCATAATCCTTACCCCGGCCCCCCTAACTAAACACCCCCCCCCCTCCTCTCCTGTTCATCGTCTTCCCAAACAGACCCCTAACCCTAGCCGCCCCTATTCCCCTTCGCCTGAAACCCGGCGGCATCAACGCTGCCGGTCACCACCTTAACACCCCAGAACCCCCTGAACACCCTCTATCCGAATATGTTAGCTTCTTGGCTCGAATCTTCCTGAAGGTTCTCGAATATTCATTTGAAGATTCGAGCCAAACTCAGATCTAAACCTAACAGCCCCAAATCGACACCATAGCTTCCCTTAACCACCCTAGGTATGGATCTGTTATTTGTTTGGTTCGAATCCCCTCAGAACTCTTCGAATCTTCTTTTGAAGGTTCGAACCAAACAAGGACTTACCCAAATTTGTTCTAAACTTACACCAAATGACCCCTAGGCTTCCCTCACCCTTGTGTCGTATTTGGTTCCCCTCGAATCTGACCAGAAATGGTTAAATCCCAAATCGAACCTTCAGGAACCCTAGAAATACCAGACTTTTGGATTCTGCCCAAATTAAATAAAGATTGAGGTTTAATCAACCTTAGTCGAAGTATTTTCAGTGGAAAATACTTCGACTAAGGTCTGTTTGATTTCAAACAAAGTCCAAATCCAAGTTGAGTTCGATTCCGGTTGAATTTCAAGATTTAGAGGTACTTTCCTTATTTCTTTTTTTTGTTTCTTACATGAATAATTGTTTGTTTAATAACCTGTTAATTTTTCATGTTTTTATTTGATTAATTCTGTCATCTTTGTCTCATGCCCGTATGATTAGTCAAATAAATGAATTGTTTCTGTTGGTTGTGATTAATTACAATGTGTGTGATCGACTCGATTAAGTTCGTCGATCAGTTGTGTTATAAATCTTGTTTCTGAAAATGCTGATTGAAACAGTCTGTTTCTTTTTGTTTTAGACTAATTATGGACAAATGTTGTAAATAGTCAACTGATTAATACTCGTCAATTAAATCATGTTTGTTTGCAAATCAGTAAATTCAAATGAATGTTGTGTATATATTGTTTTCTGAACAGGGCATTGTCAATATATTGACGATGCTCCTGTGTGTGTTGGATCTTGGTTCAATGTTTAAGTCCAGTCTGAATTATTATAATAATTTCAGTGATATGTTGTTATGATGTTAGTTCTGAATTCAGTATGATTTTACAAATGTTGATTAGATGTAATTGTGTTAGAAGGTTACATTCTTAGTTAGGATTCAGTTCAAAACTTTAGGATTGGTTGTAGCTGTCTTAAATCAGATTAATAATCAGGTTTGAACAGATTTTAAAAATCTGTATTGTTAGATTTTAAGTTTGACAGCAGTAATAATAGTAATCACAGTAGGATTTCTAAGGTTATTTCTGGGACAGAATAGTGAGGGTAATATGATAGCATAGTGGGCTGAAAGTGAATTGTTAATGGCTATAGTATAAGATAATAATGGGGAACAAAGGGTAATGGGGCTGCTTAAAATCAGGATAGGATCATTTAAATTATTCAAAAGCAGTTTTTAATGGAACTTTTTGATTTTAAAAGAAGAAGGGGGTCCAAGAAGCGCTAAAAGAGTATAGGACCAGACCTGTATAAATACAGGGAGCTGGACAGACCTTAAAGGGGGAAGTTTTTCAAGAGAAAGGGATAAGTTTTAAGGATCAGATTTTAAAACTGAAGAGGAGGGTTATACACCTAGAGTAAGATAAAAAGAAAGAGAATCAAGCAGAAAATCAGAAAAGATTTTCTGAAGAGGAAGAAGAAACAGAAAAAATCAGAAACAGGAATTTGAAACAGAAAAGAAACTGAAATCTGAAATATTGTCCTTTTGTTGAATCTGTTCGGATTTATTTGAATCCATAGTTCAGTTGAAATCTGAAGTTTTCTTTAAAAATATCGTCATTGTGCATCTGGGTTCCTCGGGTCTTATTATTGCTCAAATCTGTCGAAAGATTGCTATTCTGCTGAATTTGTTACTGCTGCTACTGCTGAAATTTACTTCTTCTACCTTCATTTCCAGGTACTTATATTTTAAATTCTATGTTGGAAAGAGATTCAGCATGACAAATCAATGAAGCCTGAATTGCAATTCTGTTTTCCATTTGTCCAAGTTCATTAGTTTAAATTTCATTTTTTGTTTCATGATAGTTAACTAGTAGTGAATTCAATTTGATAGCTATGACTTAATTGTCTTATTTTGAAATTCGTATAAAGCTTTGTAATAATGTTAGCCATTCCGAAATCTCATTAGTTTAGTCATATTTGAACTGTCAAGGTAGGAAACATGGCGTAAAGTTGGCCATTATTTAAATTTTATGGTGTTGTTAGCTAAGTAAAGAATAATGTAGAAATATCAAGAAACTACATTACTAACTCCTGTTGTTAGATAAGGTTAAGATGGTATTGGTGGTATTTTTATATAAGATAATAGATGTGTGTATAACCATTGGCGAAAGGTGATATAATATAGTTTGTTACGATGTTTACAACATATAGTTAGGTTGCATGTAAGGCAATATTATTGAATCGATTTGCATAATAATTCCCTTTCTTATCAACTTGATGCTTATCTACCATCGTAAATAAATAAATTAAAATAATTTCGCCTATTAGATTAAAATAAGTATATGAGAATGAGATGAGATGTATAAGCACGAACTGCAACATTTTATATCAATGGTAAGTAGAAATAGAATTTGTATTAAATCAAAATAATGAAAATTCTTAAAAAATATTCCCTTTATAAATCATTTTAGTTTTATTTGCAATTCATTTTTGGGTATACATATATATTGTATTTACGAGAAAAATGGTATTCTTAATCATACTTATATATTCTTACTTTTATATACATATATATTCTTACTTTTAAAATTTTGAATGGCTCGGAAGAATATGATTCATATGTGGAAATATAATCGGCTGTAAACATTTAATAGATTGTGAATTCTTTTCAAAAAATTTAAGGGCCTCTAAAAATGGGAGTTCTCATGATTTTCACATAAAAATGTATGAATATAATAAACAATTTGTGGAAAATCCATAATACCATTACAAATATTTTGCGCGATTAGGGATGCGTTCGCGTACCCTGATTATATTTTTTTAAAAGCAAATTCAGATTATGCGTACTCGCAATTTCGAGCGAATATTTAAGAAAAGGATTTTTCCAAGGATGTTAAAATAATTTCATATAACCCGAGATGTGCAGTTCATTGTTTAAATATAAGGGTGACGACGTTCATAATTTCATTTTAAATCACGCACATATGAATTTGTAATAAAGGAAATAATATGGTCAACTTTATTGTGTACACGTACGCGTGGCACGATCCCTGGTAATTATAAAAGGTATATAATACGAATATACGTACGCGTAATTCGTTTATATAATTGTAAACAATAAGTAAAAAACGGTAGTAAAATCATGCAATAAAAACGTATTTAGTAAAATCAAGATAATTAAGCCAATAATAAAAACAGTTGAGAGACCGTGCTAGAACCACGGAATTCGGAAATGCCTAACACCTTCTTCCAGATTAACAAAATTCCTTACTCAGGATTTTTGGTTCGCAGAATAATAAACAGAGTCATATTCTCCTCGATTCAGGGATTAAAACCGGTGACTTGGGACACCTTAAAATTACCAGGTGGCGACTCTGAAATAATTAAATAAATCCCGTTTCGACTGTCCTTCAATTGGAGAAAACTCCCCACGCGCCCTGCGGGCGCGGTAAAAAGGAGGTGCGACAACTACAGCGCACCAACACTTCTAGCAATAACAATCTATAGGAAGATAGCGAAAATCGGTTAATATTTAGAAGGATTTCCATGGTGTAAGATGCTAATTGACACCAAGGTTTTACAAGCAAAAGAGGCTGCACCTAATGTCCGAAACAATTCCCTCCCAAATCACAGGGGTGAGGGGGTAAAATGTGATCAAAATTGATGAAGAATGGGATTCAGAAGGGTCAATCAGACTCATTCGAGAAGGGGATGATCCTAAAATACCTCCAGTCACTCTCACACCTATTGTGGTGTAGACTCAGTCACCAATTGAGGTTGAAGTATTTGCACCGAATCCGTTTGAGGTAGAAATAACAACGCCCTCATCTACGCCAACTCCATTTGAGGTGGAGGTGACCATACCCTTCACCGTGACAGTAGCACCTACACCGTCCTTTAAGTCCAATGCCACACCTTGGGACTATGCTGCAGAGGCAAGAAGGAAAGGAAAGGGGGAAATAGAAGAAACCGGTGCAACACAAGTTATGACCAGGATTGGTAGGGTTTACATGCCCGAGCATTTGGGAGGAACAAGTAAAGAAGTCGCTCCAAAGCAGCCTATCATTGAAAGTGGCTCGGACGATCTTTGGAGAAAGGTGCAAGCAAGAGAGTATTCTGTGGTTGATCATCTGAATAAAACCCCTGCTCAGATATCTATTCGATCACTACTATAGAATTATGAGGTGCAATATGAAAGTGTTGAACGAAGCTTATATACCCATATATCACTAGTGTAGAAATGGCTACCATGGTAGGGCAAGTATTGGAAAGCCACAAGATCACTTTTCACGAAGACGAACTGCCGCCTGAAGGACTGAGTCACAACCGGGCACTGCATATCACGGTACAGTTTGAGGATAAATTCATTGCTAGAATCCTAATATATGTGGGGTCAAGTCACAATATTTGTTTGTTGGCTACTTTGAAGAGGTTGGGTAAAGGTTTGCATGAGATACGAGCAGAAACTATGAATTTGAAAAGCATTAGATGGTTCCCAAAGAGCCACAATTAAGGAAATCAACCTATGTTTGCAGATGGACCCGACTTGGTTTGATGTTGAATTTCAAGTATTGGACATATCCGCCACAAACAATCTGCTATTGGGACAACCTTGGATGCATGCTGCTGGGGTCGTAGCCTCCACTCTACACCAGGCTGTAAAGTTTGAATGGAATCATCAGGAAGTAATCATTCACGGGGACGGAAGAAATACCATTTACACCAATCAAATTGTTCCGGCTATCGAGAATA
The DNA here is from genome assembly GCF_000715075.1 of Nicotiana tabacum. NCBI lineage: Eukaryota > Viridiplantae > Streptophyta > Magnoliopsida > Solanales > Solanaceae > Nicotiana > Nicotiana tabacum. The sequence continues at coordinate 38,053,520 of NC_134082.1, forward strand.
GAAGGAAGTTGGGTGGTGAAACGTACCATCATATCGAGCGCATCAATATAATTGAGAAAGACAAATGGTGGAGTAATAAGATTGAAAGCGTATTGTTATGGATAGGGTATGAACCCAACAAGGGTATCGGCAAGAATCTCCAAGGGATCACCAAACCGATACAGTTAAAGCATCATCGCAAAACTTTTGGGCTTGGTTATGACTACACCTGGCACGAGTATCGAAATTTATCGCCACCATGGCGTGGTCCTTACTACTCACTTGAACAGCCAATACCGTATCTGCACCAGATATATCAATAGACAGACGTAATATGGGGATATGAAGAAGATGAGGCTATAGCTGGCCTAAGGAATCTATTTTTGGACGATGAAGACATGGATTGCAATGCAATAGTTAAGGAGGAAGACCTTACAATTCAGATCGTGGGAAAGGGAGTTGTTCTCAAGAATTGGACTGATGCACCGTCCCAGACCCGTCGAGTTCCTGGGTAGCCTGGCAATTAGCATGATCTATTTTTGAAAAGCAATTTTTAGCATTTAAGACATTTTTCAGTATTTTGTTTTAGATGTATTTTGTTTTGAAATAATTGCTCGAGTCATCGAGCCGTACTTGTTTTAATGTTTTCAAGATTTATCTATTGCATTGCTATTTTAGTATTTATTATTATCCTTCACATTTTCTCTCTATAGAATTATTAATACTTATCTTGATGAACCGGCAACTGTGACATGTAATGAGACAACGCAACATAAGAATAGTGATTAAGAGGAAATAGAAGAAGAAGATATAATACCTGAAGAAATTGTCACAGAAGTGGAAATTTTTTAGAACAAGCCTAAGTCTAATTTGGACGAAACGGAGATAGTCAATTTGGGAGATTCTGAAATAGTAAAAGAAACTCGCATAATCTTTCACCTGTCACCATTAGAGAAAGAAGAGTACACCCATTTCCTGAAAGAGTATGAAGATATTTTTGCATGGCCTTATGATGATATGACTGGTTTGAGCACATCTATAGTGGCTCATAAACTACCTATCAATCCAATGTTCCCACCGGTAAAGCAGAGAACTCAGAAAGTTCAAGCCAGATATGAATGTGAAAATAAAAGAGGAAGTCGCCAAGCAGATCAAAGATAAGATTCTCAGAGTGGTTGAATATCCTGCCTAGTTGGCTAACATCTTGCTAGTTCCAAAGAAGGATGGAAAGGTTAGAGTATGTGTCGACTATCGGGATTTGAACAAAGCAAGTCCCAAATATGATTTCATGTGACCCAATATACATATACGGATTGACAACTATGCCAAGCATGAACTCCAATCCTTTGTGGATTGCTTTGTAGGATATCATCATATCTGGATGGATGAAGAAGATACCGAAAAAATACCTTTTATTACACCATGGGGAGTGTACTGCTATAAAATGATGATATTTGGTCTGAAGATGCTGGGGCCACTTATATGAGAGCCATGCCAACCATTTTCCATGACATGATACACAAGGAGATAGAAGTATATGGGGACGATGTCATCATCAAATCCATGAAGGGTACAGATCATATAGCGGATTTGAGAAAGTTCTTTGATCCGCTTCGAAGGTATAATCTGAAATTGAACACTTCAAAATGTGCTTTTAGGGTCTTTACTGGAAAATTATGAGGATTCATCATCACCCGTCGAGGAATAGAGATAGACTCGTCAGAGGTCAAACCTATCCAGGATTTTCCACCTCCGAAGAGCAAGAAAGATGTGATGTGTTTCTTGGGGCATCTCAATTACATCAGCCGCTTCATAGCACAATCGACTGTGATTTGTGAGCCAATTTTCAAAATGTTAAATAAGGATGCCGCAACAAGTTGGACTAAAGACTACCGTAATTTTTTTGATAAAATCAAGGAATATTTGCCCACACCACCAGTCCTGATCCTACCGGAACCTAGTAGACCTCTGATACTTTATCTGTCCGTAATAGATGGAGCTTTCGGTTGTGTCTTGGTACAACACAATGAGACGGGAAGAAAGGAACAAGCCTTATATTATCTGAGTAAGAAGTTCACACCCTATGAAGCACAATATTCTTTTTTGGAACGCACCTACTGCGCCTTGACGTGGATAGCTCAGACATTGAGGCGCTACTTCTGTGCCTATACCACATATCTCATATCAAGGATGGATCCCCTGAAATACTTTTTCCAGAAACCCATGCCTACAGGGAAACTAGCAAAATTGTAGATACTATTAAGTGAATTTGATACTGTCTATGTGACTCAGAAGGCGGTCAAATGACATGCATTAGTAGATCATCTTGTAGAAAATCCTATGGTAGGAGAATACGAACCATAGAAAACATATTTTCCCAATAAAGAAGTATCATTTGTAGGAGAAGATATCACTAAAACATATAATGGTTGGAGAATGTTTTTTGATGGAGCTGCAAACTTCAAAAGAGTGGTTATTGGAGTTGTTTTGGTGTCAGAGACAGGTCAACATCATCCGGTATCCACGAAACTTATATTCCCGTGCACCAACAATATGGCAAAATACGAGACTTGCATCATGGGGCTTAATTTGACCGTTGACATGAATATTCAGGAATTGCTGGTAATTTGTGACTCAGACCTCCTAGTACATCAGGTTCTAGGAGAGTGGGCTACAAAGAATATCAAAATACTACCATATCTATATCATGTGCAAGAGCTGATGAAGAGGTTCACAAAGATAAAATTCAAGCATGTTTCGAGAATCTAGAATGAGTTCACAAATGCATTGGCCACTTTATCCTCCATGATACAGCACCCGAACAAGAATTTCATCGACCATGTTCCAGTAAGAATCCATAATCAGCTGGCTTATTTCACTCATGTTGAAGAAGAAACGGATGGAAATCCGTGGTTCCATGATATTAGAGAATACTTGGCAAAAGGAGAATACCCGGAGCATGCAAATCATACTCAGAAACACACACTCCGAAGATTATCCAACCATTTTTTCCAAAGTGGAGGAATTCTGTACAAAAGGACTATAGACATAAGATTATTACGGTACATTGATGCCAAGAAAGATTACAAACTGCTCGAATAGATATATGCCAGAACTTGCGGACCACACATGAAGGGTTTCATTTTAGCCAAGAATATATTGAGAGCAGGATATTTTTGGATGACTATGGAACGGACTGTATCAGGTATGTCCAAAAGTGTCACCAGTGTCAAATGAACTCAATGCAACAAGTGCACCTTGGCCTTTTGTCTCTTGGGGAATGGATGTCATCGGTCCGATCGATCCCACTGCTTCGAACGGGCACAGGTTCATTTTAGTGGCATAGACTACTTCACAAAATGGGTTGAGGCTGCATCTTACAAGGTTGTATCCAAGAAGGTCGTCGTAGATTTTGTCAGAGATCGTATTGTTTGCTAATTTGGAGTCCTGAATCCATCATTATCGACAATGCTGCCAATATCAACAACAACTTAATGAAAGCTATGTGTGAAAGCTTCAATATCAAGCATAAGAACTCCACAGCACACAGACCTCATATGAATGGAGATGTGGAGGCCGCAAACAATAATATTAAGAAAATATTAAGAAAGATGGTAGACAGCCATAAGCAATGGCATGAGAAATAACCATTTGCCTTATTGGGATATCGCACCACAGTCCACACATTAACCGGAGCAACTCCCTACATGTTGGTTTATGGAACTGAAGCTATCATTCCTGTCATGGTCAAAATTACTTCTTTGAGAATTATATAAGAAGCTTAACTCAGTGATGCAGAGTGGATAAGAAGTCGCTAGGAAGAATTAGCTCTTATTGTCGGGAAAATAATGAATGCAGTATGTCACGGTCAGCTTTATCGAAATAGAATGTCTAGAGTTTTCAACAAAAAGGTCAGACCTAGATAGTTCACACCGAGACAGCTGGTGCTGAAGCGAATCTTCCCGCATCATGATGAAGCTAACGGGAAATTTTAACCTAATTGGCAAGGGCCTTACATGGTTCACAAAGTACTAACAACAAGAGGAGTCATACTCGCAGAAATGGATGGAGAAATTTGGCCAAAGCCTATTAATTCAGACGCAATCAAAAGATACTATGCTTTGATTGTTTACACTTCTTCATTTGATGTAACTGAACTATGCTTGACTTGATTCCTATTTAAGAGGGGATACATAGGCAGCCCTGTGAGTTCAGTCACATCTTAATAAAATCTTCATTTTTCCCATGGTCAGAAACTGGGGCAGAATTTTGAGGAGGACCTTCAAAATTCTGGAGCAAGCCTAGCCAATTTAATCATATGCAGAACGGCTGAAGAATCGCTTATTAAACTGGGGCAGAACTTTGAGAAGGACCCTCAAAATTCTAGTGCAAAGAAGTTGCAATGTCTCTAAAAGTGGCACGGTCATTGGTTCATCTAATTTACTTGATATTGCATACTACTATGTTTTTTTAAACAACTATATTTATCAAGTGCATGCCTATTTTTTTCAAAAACTTTATTTCTATGGCAACCAGATGTTACCCAGGGCAACTCAAATAGGATCCCCTGAGCCAAGCCAAGCAAATCAAGCAGGCGAAGGCACGAACAAACCTTCCTGCAAAACTCACAATTTTTCTTTGGATGCAGGCACAATTAACATAATACGAGTATTCGCAAATACACACATATCAAAATCACTATCTTCATAATGATAAAATTGCCAAATGCAAACATGTCTCCAGATAAGAAAATACTCTGCTATCACTCACTATCTTTTCTTCACATGAGGCTAAGCATTGTCTCCCATTTTGCATGAGGCTAAGACATGCCTCCTCAATTGCATAGGGCTAAGCATGTCCTTTCCCTATATGAGACTAAGCCTTGTCTCTTTAATTGCATGAGACTAAGCATTGTCTCCCATTTTGCATGAGGCTAAGCCCTACCTCCTCAATTGCATAAGGCTAAGCATTGCCTTCCATTGCATGAGACTAAGCCCTATCTCATTTCCTTGCATGAGACTAAGCACTATCTCCCATTTTGCATAAGGCTAAGCCCTTCCTCCTCAATTGCATAAGCCTAAGCATTGCCTTCCATTGCATGAGACTAAGCCATGTCTCCTTTACTTGCATGAGACTAAGCACTGTTTCCCATTTTGCATGAGGCTAAGCCCTGCCTCCTCTATTGCATAAGGCTAAGCATTACCTTCCATTGCATGAAACTAAGCCATGTCTCCTTTCCTTGCATGAGACTAAGCACTGTCTCCCATTTTGCATGAGGCTAAGCCCTGCCTCCTCTATTGCATAAGGCTAAACACTGTCTTCCATTGCATGAGACTAAGCCCTGCCTCATTTCCTTGCATGAGACTACGTCCTGTCTGCTTTCCTTGCATGAGACTATGAATTGTCTCCTTTTCTGCATGAGGCTAAGCCCTACCTCCTCAACTACATAAGGCTAAGCTCTGCCTTTCCTTGCATCGAGACTAAGCATTGTATCTTCTCCTTGCATGAGGCTAAGCATTGTCTCCCTAATTGCATAAGGCTAAGCATTGCCTTTCATTACATGAGACTAGGCACTGTCTCCCTTTATTGCATGAGGCTAAGCCACGCCTCCTCAACTACATAAGGCTAAGCTCTACCTTTCCTTGCCTAATATCGAATGCTATGCTACTTGAAATCTAGCACTATTTTTCCTTCCCGGGGATAAGCTCTGCCCCAATCTTATGCAAAACTAAGCTCTGTCTTGTTTTGCTTCTTATATGGCCAAGCATCATATCTTTGCATCTCATGGACTCAAAACATCACCATCTTATCCAAAGGCATCATAGTCTGAAGGCATCATCCTCATAGCTAGAAGACACCATGACATGGCCTGGGGATCTCTCAATATTGTACATCATTATTCAAAGGCATCATGGTTTAGAGGCACCATTCTCATGTCCCGAGAACATCATTTCATGGCATGCGAATCCCTTATCTCACGATCCATGGTCCGGGACGTCATAGTCTAAGGACATCATCCTCACCGTCCGAAGACAATCTCCATGGTCCAGAGGGAATTTGCATCATGTTTAAATTCTCGCAATAACCCATATATATTTGCATGCATCATGTTTTAAGTTTTGTAGGTAATCCAGGGAGTAACCGTTATTCAAACGGGAGCAATCTTCGCTCCGGTTTCCGTTCATCACGTTCACATTCTGCAAATGTTTTAAGCATAATCGACCATCATCAATTTCTGCTTCTTACTCTATGGATATTCAGATACTTGCTCTATAACTCATCTGTTACGTTTCAAATTCACATTCATAACTCTGCATAAATCCATTCGATACTATCCTTCCCTAAAGAACCTTTTCCGACATGTACAACCATCCCTATAACAACTCCATCGGTTTCGTTCACCGTTGGATCCAGAACTACACATGGCCTCATTACTGGAAAACCAGGGATATGTAGGCAACTCAGAAACGGAGTTCAGCCTATATTTTTAAAATCATCCCATTCGGTCAAAATCGGTCATCATTTCTTTACTCAATAACTCTTTCATCATTCTCGGGTAAAGATGGGAAACTGTTGATATCCAATTTTTTCCTTATATTTATGTTTTTAAATATTTTATTGCATTTTTTATAATTACATTTGCATTTTTAGGCTAATTGTACATTTTACAATAATAGCCTATATTCAGGAAAAATTATGTTATTAATGCAGAAAATAACTTTTTATATTTTTGTAATGTTAAAGTATTATTTTTAATTATTTTAGTGCATAAATAATATTTTTGTTATTTATAAATTATTTTTGCTAAATATTGGGTATTTAAATAATAACCCAATTTTAAATCTATTTTCAGACCTAATACACCATCCCAATAGCCCATACACCAGTCCAATAACCCCATCCCAAACCAATCTAATTAAACCCGACCCAATCCCTTTTAAATCATGGCCGTTGATCGCTGAGATCAATGGCCCATATCTATTCCCTTCTTTTAATTAACCCAAACAACCAGAAACCCTACCTCATTTCCCTTTAGTCAAAAATAGCTTTTCCCTTAAAATTCACCTCTGCATGGCTCAAATTTAACCAAAAATGATTAATATCATCAAACAATGCAAGAGAAACCAATTACGATTAATAAAGATATGGCTTTCATACAATTCTTCAAAAGTCAACAAAAGTTAACCCTGGGAACGCCGGGTCAAAACCTGAGTCCAAGGGTAGATCTCTACTATTCATAACCCCACGAGTCCATATATGTGACTTGTTTTCAAATCCGAGTCTATTCGACTCTCAAATCAAAATTTTTAATTTTTCAAAACATAGACAAAATTTCCCAAAATTTCTCTTAGATTCTCATGAATTTGTTTTTAAATCTCATATATAATCATGTAATATAGTTGAAAATTGATCAAAATTAAATACCCAATGGTTGTATACGTAAATCCCCTCTCCAAATCGCCTCCTACCGAGTCTAGGGTTCCAAAATATGAAAATGAGACTAAATCTAGTCCTCCCAACCATTTTGTTCAGGTGCAAAAGTCGCAATTGTAAACCCTCGCATATGCAAAAAAGGACTCGCAATTGCGGCACATGACAGCCTTGAGGAATGTCGCAAATGCGACACTAACTTCGCATTTGTGAAGTGTGTTCCTCTCGTAAATGCGACCACTTCATCGCAAATGCGAACCTACCCAACCCAGACCTAATATAGAAATTGTGAGTAAGGCACTGCAAATGTGATACCTACCCTCTCCTATCCACTTTGCAAATTGCGATGTTGGTGCTTGTAATTGCGATATCTGAGACACCAACATACCAGCAACCGAGAAATGACTCAAAACCAATTCAAAACACGTTCGAAACACACCCGAGTACTTGGGGCTCCAAACTATACATCCACACAAGTTTAAAAACATCACACAAACTTGCTAGCGTGATCAAAACGCATGAAATTTAAAAGGAAAATTCAGGAATCACTAAGAGTCTAAATCGGTCAATTTTCACACATAAGCCTGTGTACACACTTGTCACCTCACGTACACGTCTTCCATATATTTCAAATAGTACAATAAGACCCAATCCTAAGGTGTAGTTCCCCCACACAAAGTTAGGCAAGATACTTACCTCAACTAGGCCAAATCAACACTCAAAAATAGCCTTTCCCTTAAAATTCGCCTACGCACAGCTCAAATTTAACCAAAATGACTTAATATCATCAAATAATGCAAGAGAGACCAATTATGATTAATAAAGCTATGATCTTCGTATAATTTCCCAAAGTCAACAAAAGTTAACCTCGGGACCGCCCGGCCGAAACCCGAGTCCAAGGGTAGATCTTGACTACCTATAACCCCATGAGTCCATATATGTGATTTATTTTCGAATCCAAGTCCAATCCGACTCTCAAATCCCAAATTTTCATTTTTCAAAACATAGTCAAATTTTACAAAACTTTCTCTTAGATTCTCATGAATTTGATGTTAAATTTCATATATAATCATGTAATATAGTTGAAAATTGATCAAAACCACTTACCCAATAGTTGTATGTGAAAATCTCCTCTCGAAATCGCCTCCTCCCGAGTATAGGGTTCCAAAATATAAAAATTGAATTAAATCTCATCTTCCCAGCCCTTTTGTTCAAGTACAGAAACCGCAATTCCGACCTTGGGTTCACAATTGTGAACCCTTGCAAATACAACCTTGAGGAATGTCGTAAATGCGACACTAACTTCGCATTTATGAAGTCTGTTCCTCTAGCAAATGCAACCTCTTGATCGCAAATGTAAACCTACACAGCTCATGCCTAACTTCCAATTGTGAGTAAGGCATTGCAATTGCGATACCTATCCCCCTCCTGTCCACTTCACAATTGCGATGTTGGTACTCACAATTGCGATGCCTGAGGCACCAGTACACCAACGACTTGGAAATGACTATAAACCAATCTGAAACATGTTTTGAAACTTACCCTGAGCTCTTGGGGCTCCAAACAAATCATCCACACAAGTCTAAAAACATCATACGAACTCGCTCGTGCGATCAAAATACTAAAATAACACTAGAACCACAAATTGAACATCAAAACGCATGAAATTAAAAAGAAAATCTTAAGAATCACTAGAATTGCAACCAAGCCTCTGAATCCTATCAAACCAACTCCGAATTACACCAAAATTTGCAGACAGGATCCAAATAGCGAATGAACATATTCCAAGTCCCAAAACCAAAATTCGAGCCCGGTAGCCATATAGTCAACCTACACTTAAACTTATTAAAACTTTTAATCCTCAAATTGCCATCTTTCGGCAAACAAGTCAAATCAACCTAGGGACCTTCGAATTCAATTCCTGGCATACACCCAAGTCCAAAATCACGATATGAACCTATTGGAGCCATTAAAATGCCTTCTAGAGTCATCTTCACAAAAGCATACTTCGGTCAACATTTCTAACATAGACTTCTAAACAAAGAACCAAACAATCCAAATCATTCTAAAACTTCCCCAAAATGAAAATAACCATCCGCGCAAGTTATAAACCCCAAATACACATACGAGAAGATTCAAAAGGGGAAAAGGAGCTCAAATACACAAAACTACCAGTCGGGTCGTTACATTCTCCCCCTCTTAAAACAAATGTTTGTCCTCAAACATGCATAGAGACATACCTGAAGTGCCAAAAAGGTGAGGATAACGACTCTACATGTCGTGCTCGGACCCTACTCATAAGGTTGACCTCTCCATTGAACCTTCATTGAAGCAACTTCATGACCTGCCTATCCAAAATAGCTACCGACTCCTCATCATAAGTCAAATCCTTGTCTAATTGGAGCGAGCAAAAATCTAATACATGTGACGAATCACCATAACACTTTCAGAGCATGAAAATATGGAATACCGAGTGAACTCTTGATAAACTAGGTGGCAATGCAAGCGGTAGGAACTAAACCCATGAAACCTCGAAATCCATATTACAAGCACGTAAAATATCCTCTAAGATCTGAATGGTGCACTCGAACTGTCCGCCCGTCTTGGGATGAAATGTTGTGCTCAGCTCGACCTGTGTGCCTAACTCATACTGCACAGCTCTCCAAAAATACAATGTGAACTATGTGCCTCAATCGAAGATCATAGACACCGGCATACCATGAAGACGAACAATCTCTTGAATATAGATATGAGCCAACTGCTTTGAAGAGTATGTAGTCACAACCAGAATGAAGTGTGCATACTTGGTCAGTATGTCCACAATAACCCACACTACGTCAAATATCTTCAAGGTCCATGGGAGCCCAACTACAAAATCCATGGTAATACGCTCCCACTTCCACTCTCGAATATCAAGTCTCTAAAGCAAACCACCCGGTATCTGATACTCGTACTTCACCTGCTAACAGTTCAATCGCCGAGCCACATACTCCACTATATCTTTCTTCATTCTCCTCCACCAATATTGCTACCTCAAATCTCGGTACATCTTTGTGGCACCTGATGAATGGAATACCACGAACTATGGCCCTCCTCTAGAATCAACTCACGCAACCCATCCACATTAGGCACACAAATCCGGCCATGCATCCACAACACCCCATCATCTCCAATAGAAACTTCCTTGGCATCACCGTACTGCATCGTGTACTTAAGGACAAGAAAATGGGGATCATCATGCTGACACACTTTGATGCACTCATATAAAGAAGACCGAGAAACCACTCAAGCAAGAACCCGACTAGGCTCTAAAACATCCAACCTCATGAACCGACTAGCCAAAGCCTAAACACCTAATGCTAACAATTGCTCTCCAATCAGAATAAAAGCAAGACTCGCCATGCTCTCAGCCTTCCTACTCAAGGCATCGGCCACCATATTGGCCTTCCCGATATGATAAAGAATGGTAATACCATAGTCCATTAATAGCTCAAACCACTTTCGCTGCCTCAAGTTCAGATTCGTTTTCTTAATCAAGTATTGCAGATTTCGATGATCTATGAATACCTCACAAGACACGCCGTAGAGATAGTGTCTCAAAATCTTTAATGTGTGGAAAATTTCTGCCAACTCTAAATCATGTAATGGGTAGTTCTTCTCATAGGGATTCAACTGACACGAAGCATAAGCAATCACTCTACCCTCCTGCATTAATACACACCCAATGTTAATACATGAAGTATCATAGTAAACAGCATATGAACACGATGTTGAAGGCAAAACTAGAACTGGAGTTATGGTCAAGGCAATCTTGAGATTCTAAAATCTCTCCTCACACTCGTCGGACCACCTGAATGGAGCACCCTTCTGAGTCAATCTGGTCAAAGGAGTTGCGGTGGATGAAAATCCCTCCATGAAACGGCGATAATATCCGACCAAGCCTAGAAAAATCTAGATCTCAGTAGTAGAAGATGGTCTCGGCCGACTCTGAACTGGCTCCACCTTTTTTGGATCCACCTTAATCCCCTCTCTAGACATCACATGGCACAAAATTGCCACCGAATCAAGCCAGAACTCACTCTTAGAGAATTTAGCATATAACTTCTTCTCCCTCAAGGTCTGAAGAACTATCCTTAAGTGATGCTCATGAGCCTCCCGACTAGGAGAATACACCAATATGTCATCAATGAAAACGATCACAAAAGAATCAAGATATGGCTTGAATACATTATTCATCAAGTGCATGAATGTTGTTGGGGTGTTGTTCAACCCAAATGACATCACCAAAAACTCATAATGACCATAGTGAGTCCTAAAGGCCGTCTTTGAAATGTCTAAATCCCGAATCTTTTGCTGATGGTACCCCGACCTCAAATCAATATTGTTGATACCTAATATTTCCCTCGTATTTTTAATTTTATATATATATATATATATATATATATATATATATATATACTTTTAAAATAGTATATTTGCATCATCATTTAGTTCATAAACCTATACAGGCATTTTACATAATTTTCCATAATTTTTAAAGGTTTTAAATCAATTTCTTTCTGCATTTTATTGTATAATTACCCAATAATTATCCTTCAAATTATTTTTATGATGATTTAATCATCCAAACTTATCATTTACACAACCATGTATGTTTTTAAATATTTTATTGTATTTTTTATAATTACATTTGTATTTTTAGGCTAATTGTACATTTTTGCAATAATGGCCTATATTCATGTAAAATTATGCTATTTATGCAAAAAATAAATTTTTATATTTTTATAATGTTGAGTTATTATTTTTAATCATTTTAGTGCATAAATAATAGTTTTGTTATTTATAAATATTTTTTGCTAAATAGTGGGTATTTAGATAATAACCTAATTTTAAACCTATTTTCGGACCTAATACACCAGCCCAATACCTCATACACCAGCCCAAACCCGTTTAAATAGATCCGACCCAGCCCCCTTTTAAATCATGGATGTTGATCTCTGAGATCAACGACCCATATATATCCCCCTCCTTTTAATTAACCTAAACCCACCCAAAGCCCTACCATTCCATCTTAGACGCCGTCATATTCTCTCAACCTCCCCCTTCTTCTATGAACCCTAGCCGCTGTATCTCTCAACCTCTCCAAATCTGGCACTAAAATGGAGTCAATCGTTGATTCACTTACCTTATTGGTCTCCTCTCACTACTGGTTGTTCATCTATGGTGTTACCTAATTTCTTTCTTAAACATGGCAAGCAAACCTCATCAAAATTGAACCAAAATCGGTTCAAATCTTTGACCTTTCTGCTATTTCATCTATATTCATCCTTTGCTCTATTATGGGTGCGAATCTCTGTGTATTTTATGTTGATTTTTACTTACCCTAAAACTAGGGTTTTCAGATCTCTTTAGATAGAACCAAAATTGGTTCGATTTTTGATTTTAAGTGTTATTATGCCTATATTTGTCCTATGTTACTATTTTTATGTATATTCTGGTAATATTTGCTTTCCCTAAAAAGTTATGGTTACCTATTTTTCCCAAAATCCGATTTTTTATTGTTTCTGCGTGTTATTGCTTCCTTATTTATGGTTGATTTTACAGTGTTTCCTTGTTTACTCGTTTAATTTATACCATTATATAAATCCTTCCCATTCCCCTTTAAGAGACTGGAATCGCTATAATCTCACTGAAATTTAAGGATATATTTTGTTATTCCTTCATTATCTCGTCCTATACTTTGGTTCTTGGCTAGCTAAAGGCCAAGGCCACTGAAGTTCTGGGTTCTTGCTCTTTGTTGATATTCAGAATACTGTGGATTTTTGTTCTTTCTTGTATTTTCGCATAACTGGTAAGTTACTGGACCTCATAGTTTCATTCCCATATACCTATGATTTGCACATGTTTTCACTTCTGGAGATTGTAGTTTAATATGTTTTTCTGGGTTGTTCTTTTGTGCAGTTCTGATTGCTTTACTTCAGTTTTAGGTCTCTTTAACCTTTGACTTCATTATGTTGGTAATTTAAAACATGCCTTAAACTAATTTGAGTTAATTAGATTCTTTTCGAATCTATGTGTTGCAACTTACTGATGTTTAGGACATTTGCATCTCTTTGTTATTTAATTTGCCATCAATCCTATTGCTTAAACATGATTTACTTACGCCCTTTTAATAGACTAGTTGATTGTGTTCAAAGCATGAATATATACATTAACTATATAGCATCAGTCTGTTTCATGTCCTATTCTGAATTTGCTGTGATAATATCCTACTTGTGTATCATGTTTGATCCTCTTCCTTATTAGTATGCTTCTAGCATGTCTTGAATTCCCAGTAGTTGCAATAATCTATTCTCATCCTGTCTAAATTATGCTGCCAATAAATATGATCCCTCCTTGTAACACTAGAACCTATACTTAGCATAATTGAACCTTTTCCTTATTATGAGTCTGTGTATACCAATCCTACAAACCTGTTTTGTTAATGTGTGACTACTTATGCACTAGGTGTTGAACTTGTTCTTCTGAATCTTTGCTAAGTCTGTTCTTAAAACCTAAAGCATGTTCGATTATTTGCTCTATGTGCTCAACTTTACTAAGTTGGTATCCTCCAGTGCTGTCCCTCAACCTTAGTTTACTTTCTAACACTTGTTACCTAGGCTCTTACGAGTTCTCATTCTTAGTCGGCTGAAAGCAAAGGCTACCTAGGTTCTATCATTGACCTCCCTAGTGTGAGTAATTCTAGGGGTCTAATAGAGACCCTTGTGAACTCTTACACACTAGGACTTAGTCCTTAGTCATTCCCTGAATCTCCTTTATTAACCTCTCTAATGTGAGCACTGCTCGGGGTCCATTTTTAGACCTTTGTGAACTCTGACACACTAGGGTCTAAGGTTCCTTGGCACTTTGTCCTAAATGCTCCATCCTACCCCCCTTTCTACCTACTGAATGAGCCAATGGGCTTGTGTACATGGATGTTTTCTGAATCTTTGATGGCTATTGGATTTTGGCTTTGAAGATTATTTTCTAGGCTATTGTGAAACTATATGTACTTAAAATTGAAGGCATGGCCTGGCCGGGTATACATTGGGCCTATCTAAGGCCTACTATAGTTATTTTGTAACTTTATAATTTATTTCATTTATTGGGCCTATAATAGTTCTGTAATAACAATTAGGGTGTTAGTAAAATTAGGAAAATAGGTTTATTTTAATATTTGCATGAAATAGGTAGAAAACTCACCTATAGGTGTTTAATTTGCTCGAACATATTCTGCTTCTATATGTGTTAGATAACCTGCTTATAGGACTTCAATGTTAAATTTGTTCAACATATTCTTCTTCTATATGATTGCTAGATATCATGCCTATAGGAAATAAAATGACCAATCTTTCAACTGCATCATATTCACTAAATACCATGATCATAGGATTATATTAGTTTATGTTTTACAAATATGCATTTTAGAAACCATGCCTATAGGGTCTTAATTGGTTAATGTGCTTTTATTATAATTACTCACTTAGGAGATATGCCTATAGGAGATAAAACCAATTTCAATCGCTAATTGTAGAAATCCTGCCTAAAGGATAATCCAACTCGTGTTTAAGTGCTAATATTGAACGTTAAAACACTGTGTCATTGCCTCTATTAGAAATCATGCATTTAGGATCAAAATAAGTAATTCTGAATATCTTCCATGGTTATCACTACCAACTGCTGAACCTAGATATCATGTCTATAGGTTTAAACACTTATAATATGTAATTTTAGTAATTAGTGTGCAATACCAGATTCCTTAAAAAATATAGTTATTTGGAAAGCATGCCTCTAAAATAGCGCCTTACATCTGAAACCGCCTACATGTTTGAATTCCACAGTCACAAAGAAGCCATGTCTATAGGGCTTAATGACTTTAACTCGTCTCAATTTTGAAACTCTCAAACGACCTAATTTGTTTGAGTGCATTTGTTGTTTAAGTGTGGAGGTTAACTTGAGCCCTTATTTGCTTCTATATGAAGTCCAACTTGTTTTATATGTCGCCTAGTTTTCTCATTTTGAGAATCCTAAGTTAAGTTTAAACCCCCCCCCCCCCCCAAATAGAGGTCCAAACGCCTCTTGGACCATAGATATGGGATGGGTAGTTCACGCATAAGGTACATCTTAGAATCAACTAGTGCGCTTTAGGTAATAACTTAAAGATAGTAATCGGGTAGAAGGAGATGATAGTCTATGCTCGTTGAATAATACGAGTTACACCCCATCTTGAGGGAGTTACGAAGTATTATTTATGTTGCACGGGGTGATCCTTTAGGCTAAATAATCTAGGACTCCCCCCCTCCCATCTTGTCTTTAGATCTATTATTTGTGTTTAATAAAACTTCCTACTTGTCTTTCCCTCTTGTTTTGGACTAATTCATATAATTCGAGTTTGGCCGGGACCCACAGTTGTGGACCTCGAAGAGTGCCTAACACCTTCTCTTCGAGGTAATTTGAACCCTTACCTGATCTTTGGTGACGCAAACTGGTTAAACCAGAGTTATTTGCAAATAAGTTCCCTAACGCACCTCAAACCCATTAGGTGGCGACTCTCTCTTTTACCACCTTCCTTAAAAGAGTTGTCACGTGTCGAAACCCAATTTCGTGAGAAAAAATGGGCACGAAAGATATTCGATAATACCCGAGCACCCTAAAGCTGGTCGAACAGATCATCAATACACGGTACTGGGTACTTGCTCTTGACTGTATCCTTGTTCAACTTTCTATAATTAGTACACATTCTAATAGAGTTGTCTTTCTTCTTCACAAAAATAACTGGAGCACCCCTAAGGAAAGACACTCGGTCGGATGAGACTCTTATCAAGTAACTCCTAAAGTTATTCCTTTAATTCTTTAAACTCCACTGATGCCATACGATATGGTGGAATAGAAATGGGCTGAGTGCCCGGCATAAGGTCAATGCCAAAATTGATATCCTTATTGGGCAGCATGCCCGGTAAGTCTGCTGGGAACATATTTAGAAAATCTCTCCCAACGGAACTGACTCAACGGTAGGAGTATCAGCATTGACATCCCTCACAAAGGCTAGATATGCTTCTCACCCCTTCTCAACCATTTGATGTGCCTTTAGAAAGGACACCACCCTACTAGGAATATAATCTAATGTACCTCTCCACTCCAATTGCGGCAACCCTTGCATAGCCAATGTCATGGTCTTGGCATGATAATAGAAATATCATGATAGGGTGACAGCCAATCCATGCCCAATATCACGTCAAAGTCTACCATACTGAGTAGCAATAGATAAATCCAGTCTCATAACCCTCGATAGTGACTAAATAGGTCCCATAAACATGATCTACAATAATAGAATCTCCCACAGGCGTAGATACATATACAAGAGCACTCAAAGAATTATGAGATATATCCAAATATGGAGCAAAGTAAGATGACACATACGAATAAGTGGAAACCAGATCAAATAAACTGATGCATCCCCATGACAGACCGAAACAATACCTATGATGACATCATCTGATGTGATAGCCTCGTTCCTACCCGGAAAAGCATAGAAACGAGCATGTCCTTCCCACTAGGACTACCTCTGCCCGCCTGACTTGTACCCTTAACTAGCGGTGTATGTGGAGCGGCAACTGGAGTAGCAACCATGGCATGTGAACCCTGTGGACCCTATGGAATTCGTGGATCCTGTGTAGCCAGTGGAGGTGCACCTATCGTAAGTTTGGGACAGTCCCTCACCATATGAACGGTATCACCACACTCAAAATAACCACTCGACCGACATGGCTATTGAAACTAAAATGACCTAAACAGTTAGACTGACCGTTGAAGGCACCCCGTGAGGAGGTGCACTGGATTTCCCATCATCGGGATCGTAATAGCACCTAACTCTTAGAATTCTAGGCAAGCCAATAGATACAATTCTAACCCATTAATATTTAACCAAAAGAATAATTAACAATAACATAAACTAAACAAATATGAAGTGCAGAAATCTTATAACAGTTTAAAACACTAATACATAACTACCCAATAGATCTGGTATCACAATCCACGAACTTCTAAGAATTTTCCACAAACACTAGTTTAAAAGAAATACATCTGCTCTCGAAATGAAGAGAGATAGGAAATTTAAGATAGAGGGAAGGGGACTCCAGGGACTGAAGGCAGCAACCCAAACTCTACTCACGAGGTCCGGCACCGAAATCTACATAGGAAATGCTGAGTGCAGTATCAGTACAACCGACCCTATGGACTGGTAAGTGTCGAGCCTAACCATGGAAAAGTAGTGACGAGGTTAGGACACGACAACAATATAAACATGTGCAGTTAAATCATATACAAGAAAATAATAATAATAGATAATAACGGGAAGGGGAAAGTCATGCTGGAGGGGGGGATATCAAGTTCCGGAACAATACAATTAAGACAAGAAGTAAATATCATGCTTTGAACCAACAAAAATAATAACCCAACAACATATGCACGGCATCAGCTTTCATGCTTTTACTCTCGTCCTCACTATAAGAAACGACTGAAATGACACGGCATCACCCTTCGTGCATTAACTCTCTCATAATCATGGCACGACATCACCCTTCATGCATTAACACTCATAGGATATGGCACGACATCACATTTCGTGCATTAACATTCACTCACAATATTGTGTACGGCATCACCCTTCATGCTTTACACTCTTCCTCACCCAAACAATAGAAGCAATAATATTCCGGCAAGGGAATCAACAATAACCAATCTCGTTTCAAGAGTTAACTTCAGAATAGAATCTCAACTTGAGTCAATACTCAACCAATATCCAGAACAGGGAAGAATATTAAAACTGGTTTAGCATGGAGAATTAACCAATTAAAGCATGAATAGTACGTATAAAGGAACACCACAATCACAAGTATAGGACTCACTCAAATGTTATGACCCAACAACAATATATAGATACTCGTCACCTCACCTATACATTGTACTCAATAGTAAAACATGTAGCAAATAGGGCTACAATACCTAATCCCTCAAGCTAAGGTTAGCCACAACACTTACCTCGATTCCACAACTAAATCAAGCCTCAATTACAGCTTTACCTCTCGGTTCCACCTCCAATCTACTCGTATCTAGTCATAATTAACTTAATAATATCAATAATCGCGAAAGAAGTCAATTCTAATGCATAATTATAAGTTTCCTAACATTTTCCCCGAAAAGCCAAAAACCGACCCCGGGCCCACTTGATCAAACCTCGAAGTTCGGACCAAAACCCAATTACCCATTCACCCCTGAGCCCGGATATAATGTTAGTTTTGGAATCCGACCTCAATTTGAGGTCTAAATCCCCAAATTTTGAAATTCCTAAATTCTACCCAAGAACACCCAATCCCACCATGAAAAATCCTAGATTTTGTGATGAAATCTTATAAAAAGATGGTATAGATTGGAAGAAAAGAGTTAAAAATCATTTACCTATTATTTGGGGAAGAATTAGTCTTTGGAAAATCCCCTCTTGAAGTTTAGCGCTTGAAAATTTGAGAAATATATAAAAAAATCCTGTCCAAAATCGTTTTTGAACAACTGTAGATATTGCATTTGCGATCAGGGGTTCGCAAATGTGAACCTCGCAAATGCGAATATTTTATCGCAAATGCAAAGAATGTCCAGGACTTGCTTTCATCGCAAATGCAAGCACTTGTTCGCAAATGTGACCTGTTCCCATCGCAAATGCGATCCTGAGCTTTGCAATTGCGAAGGTCCCCTCCCAGCCCCACAGATTGCAAATGCAATCTTTCTTCGCATACCAGAAATTTTCTTAAGTTTTAAAACACTCCGTAGCCTATTCAAAACTCACCGGAGCCCTCGGGGCTCAAAACCAAACATGCACACAAGTCTTAAAACATCATACAGACTTGGTCATGCGATCAAATTGTCAAAATAACACCTAGAACTAGGTATTCAACACCAAAACACATGAAATTTTCAATATAGTTTCAAACTTCCTATTTTCTCAACCAAAGGTACGAATCACGTCAAATCACTTCCGTTTTTCACCAAATTTCACAGATAAGGTCTTGTAACGGACCTGTACCGGGCTCCGGAACCAAAATACGAGCCCGATACCAACAAGTTCAATCATTATTCAATTTCCATAAACTATTATATTTTCAGTTTAATAATTTTCTTCAAAATATCATTTCACGGGCTAGGGACCTCGGAATTCAATTCCGGGCATATGCCCAAGTCCCATATTTTACTAGGGACCCTCTAGGACCATCAAATCATGGGTCCAGGTCCATTTATACTATATCAATTTTAAAGGCAAAACTCAATATTTTTCTCAAATTTTCATATAAGGCCTTCTGGAAGCACGCCTGGATTGCACACACAAGTCGAGGAGAAAGAAAATGAGGTTTTCAAGGCCTCGAAACACTGAATCGGATTCTAAAACAAAAGATGACCCTTTGGGTCATCACATTCTCCACCTCTAAAACAACTATTAATCCTTGAACGGACATTGAAAAGTACCTGAGCTAGAGAAAATATAGGGATATCTGCCCGCATACGGACTCGGACTCCTAGGTAGCTGCCTCAACAGGCTGACCTCTCCATTGCACACGACCCGAAGGATAACTCTTTGATCTCAACTGACTAACATGCCCGTCTAAAATGGCTACCGGCTCCTCCTCATAGGTCAAATCCTTATCCAGCTGGACAGTGCTGAAATCTAATATGTGGGATGGATCGCCGTGATACTTCCGAAGCATGGACACATGAAACACTGGATGCACAGTTGATAAACCTGGCAGCAACGCAAGTCTGTAAGCCACCCCTCCCACTCGATCAAGTATCTCGAAAGGCACTTTGAACCTAGGGCTTAGCTTGCCCTTTTTCCCAAATCTCATCACGCCCTTCATGGGCGACACCCAAAGAAACACTCGCTCTGCGACCATGAATGTCACATCACGAACCTTATGGTCGGCATAACTTTTTTGCCTGGACTGAGCTGTACGATATCTATCTTGAATGATCTTAACCTTATCCAAGGCATTCTGCACTAAATCTTTACCCAATAAATGAGCCTCTCCTGACTCAAACCATCCAACCGGCGACCGACACCGCCTACCATATACTGCCTCTTAGGGGCCCATCTGGATGCTCGACTGATAGTTGTTGTTGTAGGCAAACTCCGCTAATGGAAAGAACTGATCCCAAGAACCCCAAAGTCAATAACATAGGCACAGAGCATATCCTCCAAAATCTAAATAGTATGCTCGGACTGTCCGTCCGTCTGAGGATAAAATGTTATGCTCAACTTGACTTGTGTACCCAACTCACACTATACTGCCCTCTAGAAATGCAAGGTAAACTGTGTACCTCAATCGAAAATGATAGACACGAGCACCCTATGGAGACGAAGGATCTCACGGATATAAATCTCTACCAATTGCTTAGAAGAATAGGAAACTGCCATATGAATGAAATGCGCTGACTTGGTCAGCCTATCCACAATAACCCATACTGCATCGAACTTCCTCTAAGTCCGCGAGAGTCCAACAACGAAATTTATAGTGATACGCTCCCACTTCCACTCAGGAATCTCAATCTTCTGAAGAAAACAACCAGGTCTCTGATGCTCGTACTTTACCTGCTGACAATTCAAACACCGAGCCACATATGCAATAATATCCTTCTTCATCCTCCTCCATCAATAATGTTGTTGCAAATCCTGATACATCTTGGTGGCGCCTGGATGAATGGAGTACCAGGAACTATGTGCCTCCTCTAGAATCAACTCATGAAGTCCCTCCACATTGGGCACACTAATACGACCCTGCATCCTCAAAACTCCATCATCTCCAACTATAACTATAACTTGCTTTGCACTATTGTGCTGCACTGTGTCCCTAAGGACAAGCAAATGAGGGTCATCATACTGCCGATCTCCTCACGAACTGATTGGCCAAAGCCTGAACATCCAAAGCAAGCAGTCTCTCACCGACTGAAATATACGCAAGGATACCCACACTATCCGACTTCCTACTCAAAGCATTGGCCACCACATTGGCCTTCCCGAGATGATACAAGATGGTGATATCATAGTCTTTCAATAGCTCCAACTACCTCTGCTGCCTCAAATTGAGCTCTTTTTGCTTGAACAAGTATTGCAAACTCTTATGATCCATGAACACCTCACACGACACAGCATATAGATAATGCCTCAAAATATTCAGCGTATGAACAATGGCTGCTAGCTCCAAGTCATTAACTGGATAATTCTTCTCGTAAATCTTTAACTTCCGCGAAGCATATGCAATAACCTTACCATTCTGCATCACACCGCACCAAGTCCAATATGAGATGCATTATAATATACTGTATATGGCCCTGAACCTATGATCAACACCAACACAGGTGTCGTAGTAAAAGCTATCTTGAGCTTCTGAAAGCTCGCCTCACACTCGTCCAACCACCTGAATGGGGTACCCTTCTGGATCAATCTGGTCATAAGGGCTGCTACAGATGAAAACCCCTTCACAAATCGATGGTAATAACCTGCCAAGCCCAAGAAACTCCGGATCTCTATAGCTGATGTGGGTCTAGGCCAGCCATTGACTGCCTTAATCTTCTTAGGATCCACCTGAATACCCTCTACTAATACAACGTGACCCAAGAATGCAACTGAACTCAACCAAAATTCATATTCTGAAACCTTAGCATATAACTGGTTGTCTTTCAGAGTCTGAAGAATGACTTGAAGATGTTGCTTATGCTCCTCTCGGCTGCAAGAGTAGATCGAGATATCATCAATAAATACTATCACAACAGAATTCAAATAAGGCTTGAACACTAGGTTCATCAAATCCATGAATGCTGCTGGGGCATTTGTCAACTCGAATGACTTCACTAGAAATTCATAATGCCCGTAACGAGTTCGAAAAGCTATCTTAGGGACACCGGATGTCCTAATCCTCAATTGATGGTAGCCAGACTTCAAATTAATCTTCGAAAACACCTTGGTACCCTGAAGCTGATCAAATAAATCATCAATCCTCGGCAATGGATACTTGTTGTTGATGGTGACTTTGTTCAACTGTCGATAGTCTATGCACATCCTCATCGACCCATCCTTCTTGTTTACAAATAACACTGGCGCACCCTAGGGCGAGACACTAGGTCTAATAAAGCCCTTATCAAGAAAATCTTGCAATTTCTCTTTCAATTCTTTCAACTCTGGCGGGGCCATACGGTACGACAAAATAAAAATGGGTTGAGTGCCCGGATCCAAATCAATGCAAAAGTCAATATCCCTATCGGGTGGCATCCCTGGCAGGTCTGCAGGAAATACCTTTGGAAACTCACGAACCATTGATACAGAATCCATGGAAGCAACCTGTACACTAGAATCACGAACATAAGCCAAATAAGCTAAGCAACCCTTCTCGATCATAAGCCGAGCCTTCATATAAGAAATAACCCTACTAGTAGAATGACCAGGAGTCCCTCTCCACTCTAATCGAGGCAACCCCAACAAGGCTAAGGTCACGGTCTTGTCATGATAGTCCAGTAGAACATGATAAGGTGACAACCAATCCATCCCCAAAATGACATCAAAATCGACCATATCAAGAATTAAGAGATCTACACGGGTCTCAAGACCCCCAATAATAACCAGACATGAGTGATAGGCACGATCTACAACAATAGAAAACCTAGCACTATGGACACATATACAGGAGCACTCAAACAATCACGAGGACCAACCAAATATGTAGCAAAACAAGATGACACATAGGAGTATGTAGACTTTGGATCAAATAGAACCAAAACATCTCTACTGCAAACTGAAACCATACCTGTGATAATGGAATCGGATGCCTCAGCCTCAGGCATGGCTGGGAAAACATAACATTGGGGCTGGGCCCCACCAATCGAAACTACATCCCTGGGATGACCTCCTGCTGGCTAGCCTCCACCTCTAGTGGCCTAACCTCCACCTCTAATACCTCGACCTCCACCACTAGCTGCCTAACCCCTACCTCTAACTCGCTGAGCATGCGGTAGAACACCTTGTGCCAGCACCATGGCACTAGATATCTGATGTTGAGAACCACTCGATGCTCGAGGAAAAAATCTAGCAATGTGCCTCGGATCACCACAAGTATAACAAGACCTCGACTGCTAACCCTGGAACTGACCCTGACAGCCTGAGTAACCACCCTAAAAACTCTGGAGCGAAGGTGCACTGATAGGAGCTGGTGATGCACTATAGGGAAGCTAGTCAGAATACTGCATATGAGGGACATGACCACCTGAAGCACCGTGAGAAGCCTGAAGTGCTGAATGAAACAACTTAGGAGGATGACCTCTACCAAAAGAATACCTACCTCCGGACAAGGCACCAATGAACCTATCAGAATGACGAGGCCTCTTATTAGACCCCTGACTGCTCCCCTGAGCTAGAACGATCTCAACCCGCCTGGCCACATTGGCCGCATCCTGAAAAGAAATCTCGATCCCTGGCTTCTTAGCCATCTGCAATCTTATAGGCTGAGCGAGTCCCTCAATAAACTTCCTCACTCTCTATCTCTCTCTCTCTCTCTCTCTCTCTCTCTCGGTGGGGAGTATAAGAAGATCATAACGAGCCAATTTAACAAACCTAGTCTAGTACTGAGTGTCAGTCATAGAACCCTGCTGAAGATGCTCGAACCGCCTGCGGTAGTCCTCTGTCTGAGTGACAGGAAGGAACTTCTCGAGAAATAGCTGAGAGAACTTGTCCCAAGTTAAGGCAGGCAACCCAGCTGGTCTATTCAACACAAAATAATTCCACCATCTTTTGGCAAACCCTATCATCTGGAATACAGCAAAGTCGACCCTATTAGTCTCAACTATCCCCATGTTCCGCAACAACTCATGGTAGCAGTCAAGATAACCTAGGGGGTCTGCAAATGCTGCCCCACTGTAATGAATTGGGAAAAGCTTGGTGAACTTATCTATCCTCAACAAAGCCTCAGAAGACATAGATGATCCACCAACGGCCTAAGTCGCATAACTAGCTGAGCTACTCCCACTCACTGAGTTGCTAGAGTCTAGAACTGATGACCCATCTGCTTTGGAGTGTGGGTAGCGGGAGTCTATGCTCCTTCCCCAGCTTGAGAGACGACTGGTGCTACAAGGAACGTGCCATTCTAAGTTATGCTCTCTATAAGGCCCACTAGACGGACCAAAGCATCCTAAAGTGTCACGACCCAAACCGATGGGCCGCGACGGGCACCCAGTACCTTACTTAACCGAGTACCAACATAACATATCTTTCTTATTACATCATCATATACACATGACATACGGGCCTAATAGGCCAACATAATCATTTATAAACTCAAAACATAGGCCGACAAGGCTGTGTAATCTTTCACGTACACGACATATGTTTACAAGCCTCTAAGAGTACATAAATGTCATAAAGGTCGGGACAGAGTCCCAACATACCAAAAATAAATGTCTAAATCATTCTAACCAAACAAGTAACTCCGAAGCAAATGGAACACACCAACATCTTCCGCTCAGTTGATAGCCTATTTGGAGGGCTCTCGTGTTTACCGTAAAAATGGTAAAACAATTAAATTTGTAAATTGGGATTCTAAAAATATATGATCTATTCCCAAGTTAGTTGTTAGAGCAGTATATGCTAATAATATGGAGTTTGAAGATTAAATGCAAGCTAAAACGAGATAATAATCAAACCGAAGGGCCTACTGCCTAGATATAGGTCCAGTCGATGAAGAACCTCGGGGTCGATGTCAGGATCGAGCTCGAAATATCGAGGATAGTCGAGGATGGGATAAAAGTTGAATATATAATCAAACAAGGCTCTTTATGGCCATTATTAAGGCATATGTTGAAGAACAAGTAAGAAAGCGATGGATATTAAGATGACCTCGGGCCAGTGAGAACGAACAAGCTTAGAAAGAAAAGAGAAAGAGAGAGAGAGAGAGAGAGAGAGAGAGAGAGATTATTGCACTTGTGGAGAAAATGGAGCAACATCAGTCCCTTAAAAAGTAGCATGGATCCCCTTTATATAGGAGAGGGAATACCATATAGTACAAAGTGTATTGAATGATAGGATATGGGGATGGGACGGCTAGCCATGGTACTAGTGCCTATTGACTCTAGCTACTTGCCTCGGGAGTCCCCCGTCTTCGTAACCTTTGCTGGGTCATGGATAGATTCCTTACCCTCGGAGTCTCTGCAGGGTAGCGGACGATCCTCGAGAGAGGGAGCTCTTTTGTAACCCCACAGCCTCGACACGCTGACATGACTTTCCAAATGTACCTTAATGGGGGGAAATAGATCCCCCTGATTTCACCGCATACAGATAGTCTCCGTGTTTCTTAGAATAAAGTAATAGGATATGATATTGAATCGTCGTTTTGAGATCATTATTGCCTTGACGTCAACCTTCTAAGAGCATTAAATGCCATGACCCAGAGAACCGTGCAGGGCCACCGTCAGATGCGGTAATTGAGAAACATACGAACTGTCATAGGCTCATCTCTTCTGCTTCCCCAATG
Source organism: Nicotiana tabacum (assembly GCF_000715075.1). Classification (NCBI taxonomy): domain Eukaryota; kingdom Viridiplantae; phylum Streptophyta; class Magnoliopsida; order Solanales; family Solanaceae; genus Nicotiana; species Nicotiana tabacum. The sequence continues at coordinate 38,079,526 of NC_134082.1, forward strand.
ATTCCTATAAATGCACCAGTTGCTAGACACTTCCCATCTTCACCCTTCTTATAAGCCAGCGAATTAGAATTTTGCTATTGGACATCGTTCCCTCTTTTCACATAAAGGTTTTTACCATTTTTCATGGCTAGGACTCATAGGACGGTCCCCCGATAGAATAATGCTGCGTCGTCGTCCCGATTACCTAAGGGAGAAAACAAATTGGTTCCCACTTTAGAATAATGGACTCTTCCTGATATTGACATGTCGAAGGATTTCGACATCGAGACTCCCTCGTCTATGTTGGGTCGGTGTGAGCACGTGTCTTGATATGTTAGCGTCGGGACTGATGTTAGCAAAGCAAGGGCAGACTGTTGATGGAGTGAGGCAGTGGAGGTAGAGATTCCCGGCCCCAACGATAGCATTACCGACTTTATGGCGGGCTTCCTTCACGTATATACTTACCTATTCACCCTGGGCCGTGATAAATTCATTGAATCTCCTCCCTTGAAAATTGACCAGGTTATTCTCGACTTCTGCGTACGATATCAGGTGACCCTTGGTCAGATCTACCCATCCTTTTGGAGGATAGTGTTAATGCTTAGGCATTTCGCCGAAGGGGTTAAAGGTGAAGTTTTCACCCTTAACCATTTGATCAGACTGTACTGCCCTCGGCTGTATCGAGGCTTAATCAAGCTCCGCCACCAATCCAATAAGTCTTTTTTCACGAGCGTTGATGAAGGAAAGGACCGAGGATGGATGAGCAGGTTTATCCGAGTGAGGACCTCGGACATCATCCCGGCCCGGAAGATGCCCTTTCCGGAGCAGTGGAACGCTCGATGTAAGCGAATTTTCCTTTAACCACTTCTCGATTACTCTTTCATTCATCGTAATAACCTCTTTTTGTTTTTTGCAGCCATTTCTTGGCATCCGGAGGTGGTCCTAGAGTTGTCGGGATGGATCAGGTGTCTGGATGAGAAGTTCCCGTAATGCGTTCGGTCTTGGACCATCATGGCTAAGGAGCGTTGGGTGGCCAATAATCACGGTGAGGTTCCTTTACCGCCTGTGCTTCGCATTTTGTATTTCCTTCCGAGCACTTAGCGAAAACGTATTGCGATTATTATGCTGGTGCAGGCCTTGGTGAGAATATGCAGATGAGGTCACCCCCTAACGGTGAAGCAGAGGCCTTGGACCCTGATATGAACAAGAAAAGGAAGAGCAGGGTAGCCGTTGCCCGACCTAATAGGACTGCTGCTTTAACCTCCAGATCAAATCTTGACGTCGAGGGGGAGGATGATGATGGAAGTTCGTTGAGGAGGAGAAAAAGGTTCAGTGAGAGGGATTTGCAGGCGCCCCGATCGAAGGCTGCTGAATTCGAGATGGCTGGCTCTGGCCGGGCTGGTGAGCAGAGGGTCCTTGAAGAGGATGCTGATGCAGATTCTACTAGGGGGACTATTGGCGTTGATTTTGAGGGACCGGAGCTCGGGGCCTTCTAGGAGCTTGGGTTGCTATTTGGAGAAATCAGTGAATCGAACGACCTCATTTCGCGCTTTTCGGTTTCATCAGAGGAGCTGAGGGATGCCGAAAGGATGTCGGCTTCACAGTTGGGACCTCTCTAAAAGGGTGAGATTTTATTGCCAACATTTTTGATGGCGTAATTGACAGGGACAATATCGATATTTCCGGTGCTGTTAAAGCGGCGGAGAAGTCTATGCAATAGGTGATAGTTTTCCCTTGCATATTCCTTTTCGTTCTCATGCGTTATTCATTGTCTTTCTTAACTTTCTTGTTGTGCCTCAGTGTAAAGAGATGTATGATCATGCCATTCTTCGGCTCCGAGGGGAACTTTTTTGCCATGAGAAGGAGCGTAATAACATTGCTTCCAAGCTGCAGGATTCAGAGGCTCGTTGTGCCCAGGGGGATAGAGAGTTGGGAGAACTTCAGACTGCTTTGGAGGCGGCGCTCCAGGAGAAGGCCGCTCTTGCTGCTCAGGTACTCTGCCTCGCTTATGCCCGTCCTTTTACCTCGTGTCCACTCATGTTCTGGATTCATGTATTCGTCGACTTGCCAGTAACTTGGAGATTAGCCAATTTAAAGCATATGTCTCCGGGCTGAAAGAGCAAAACGAGACTGTGGCCGGGGAATTGACGTCATCCCGGGGTCTTCTCACGGACGCTTGCAATGAGATTGTTACTTTGACCACGGCTAAGTTTGGGTCTGAATGAGATACAACCGCTTATAAGGAGGATGAGACCATAGCGTATACAATGGTTCGCAACATGTCCACGGCAGCTGAACAGAGACTAATTCTAGTTGAACAACTGACATGTCCAAGGCAGAGGCGAAGAGGGAGACCCTGAAAGAACTTGAGGACAGAAGCTTCGATCTATCTGCCAATCTGGAGGAGGGTCATGCGGTGGAAGGAAGATTGGTGCTCTTGATTGCCCCTGATAGGGGTGAAGATGATAGTGGCGAGGAGTAGTCTCCGAGCCTTTTTTGTATGCCTTTCTTTTTGCTTCATGTGTCCCCTCCCTAGGAAACAAATAGTGTAAAGATGTTTTCTCTCTTTTACCAATGTATAAAAAGGAGCTTTTATCCTATCAGCCCTTCTCCTTGCTTCTTTGTTCTTATGTTCCCCTTGGGGCCTTTTCGTGGGACGGAACGGGGGCCCCGAGACTAGCCACGTCCCGTGGTGGGATCGATAGTTCCTCCCGAACCAATATTTATGACGTCGGGGATCTCCCGTGGTCCTTCGGTGTTATGAGTTATATGGGAGCTTGGAATGATTCTGTTAGTGCACTCCCCAAGGAGAAGGTGACGTTAACGAGGCTAAAATTAATTGCCCCCCTTGGGCAAACGAGAAGTTGTCGCTTAGCCTCTATATATTTTCTCATCCGCCCTTCAAGCAGTGATTTTGCAATTTTTGATAAGCCGATATCCTCTGCAGACCTTGGCGCTTTGTGTGAGTCCTTCCGCTCCCTTGCTTCATAGTGTTTTTGCTTGGGTCCTCATCTTCTTCCCCTTATTCTGCTGTAATCATAGCCGTCGCTATGACGGCTGATCGTCGAATGGAGGGGAGTCTCTGTTGTGCTCCACCTTTGGTTGGTACTAGCGGCTCGCCCCCGATATCGGGAGAGCGAGATTCGGGTAGCCTTGCCTCGAAGAAGGCTATCACACCCGGGAGACCAGCCAATGTTCCAGGCCATCAAGAGCATGTGTCGAAGATTATTTCACCGGTGAGGGAGGAAAACCTCGAGAGGATCAGGAAAGAATGCAGATAGGGGGAAGGCGTGATTTTGCAAGCACCTTCCCCCGATGAGTGTACCATGACGTACGTTGAGGGGTTCTTGAGTGTGTATATTCATGTTCTGATGCCGGGTTCCACGGACCGAGTCGTGCTTGATTTCTGCAGGAGATACCAAGTGATGTTGGCGCAGGTTCATCCCTTTCTTTGGAGAATGGTGCAGTCGATGAGGTATTTTGCTGACAAGTCCGGGATAGAATTCACGCTCAGCCATCTCGTGAGGTTATATTGGCCATTGCGCTATCGAGGCCTAATTGCTTTTCAGCGTAGATCTACTCGAGCTCCTATGATCGGCGGCAAGGATGATGAAGACCGTGGGTGGATGAATCGGTTCGTTCGAATTTGGACGACTGATGTTATTCCCGAAGAATTTTTGTCATTCCCTGAGAGATGGAACCTCGCACGTAAGTGCTTCGTTTGAGCTGTCTTTTAAATCAGCATAGGGTTGGGCCCGTAATGGCATCTTTCTGTTCTTTGTTTATAGGAACTTATTGGTTGCCCGGAAAGATCCCTAATTTAGCTGAATGGTCTCGTAAGATAGCAGCTTGTTCAGCCTATGATAGGCGCTGGTGGCTAGATCTATCAAAAGGGATATGGGAGGCGAAGCATCACGGTAGGTGCCTGGTGTCTTGCCCTCCTAAGGGCGGCTTCCTTCTTGCTGGCTCGTTTGATTTATCTATTGTAGGTGCCAGGAGTCTTTTCAAAGCGAGGTTGAGTCCCCTAAGAGAGGAGGAAAGATTGCTGGCCCCTAGGTCAAGGAACACCGGGAAAAGGAAGGATGCCTCGGGGTGCGAGAAGGCCTATGGTGAGGCACCATCTTCACAGAGGTTAAGTTGAATCAATTCGGACGACCGGCAATATTCCGGGGTCTGTGCATCGTCGGACGTTGCTTCGGCCTTCGGCGAGGCTCAACGCTTTGGCCTTATGGCGAGTTTATACTGTTGTAAGAATGTTATGGCACTACGCTCCTCTCTTTTCTTTTTGTTTACTTGGCTTCCTTTCTCAGGGTTTTGATAGGCTCAAGGCCGAACTACTTTGTTGCGGGGCCCCGTTGTACGATGCTCGAGATAGGGAGAAATCCCTCAGACTTCTTTGTGCGGCAAAGGAAAGCGAGCTTGTCTCTTTAGGGCGTGAGGTGGACCGGAGTCGGGCCTAGGAGGCCCTCTTGGAGAAATAGGTATCCTACATCTCACACTAGCCTATGTTTCCTTTATGTCTCGCCATCTTGACGTGTTGGTGTTTCAGTTGATGGACAAGGCGGATGAGCTGGAACAACTCTGGGGCGAGGTTGGCAAAGCCAAACGTGAATTCGTCAAGCTACAAGCGCATGTGAATGCCCACTCTAAGGCCAAAGAGAGGGGTCAGGACAGGGCTTCTTCTCTCGAGACACAAATTCAAGCTGCCCATGCAAATGATTCTGCTCAGGTGAAGATTATCGTGAGACTCTCATCCGAGCTTTCATGGGAAAAAACCGACGTTGTGAATGTCTGGGCCGAGGTTGTGATGAATAATACCAGGGCGGGACAGAAAATGGCAGCTAATTCGAGGTGTGCTGCCGCTGCTAAAATTGAGTTGCAGAAGACCCTCGATCGTGCCAACAACAGCAAGGAGTACATGAGGTGCATATCCCGGAGGGAAATCCTTGAGGAGATTCATGCCAGGGTCTTTTATCTCTTGGGGGAGATCGAGCAAGCCAAAGGAGAGAAGTAAGATGTCAAGTTCTTACTGTCCGATGTTGAGGACGATAAGGAGGAGACCGCCAGGTTATAACTGCCGAAAAAAGCAGAATGATCATTCCCTGCCTTATTTGTTGTGTATATATATAGCTTTCATTATACGATGCAAGCTGAGGTTGCGCTTTGTCGTCAATATGTAGAAATAAGAGGGGAAACTCCGCAAATTGTATTTTCTGTATTTCTGCTCGTTGGAGTTTCAAATTGGGTCTATTTGATCCCAGATTGGCCCTTAGGCTTGCACGCTTTAACCATCTTAGGGTTCAGTCTTCGAGTCAGGGCCCGACTCGAGCTTAATTTGCCCTCGAGTTTTGCATTTGTCTGAGCTGGTGGCATTTATGTCGTTCCCTTAGGCATATTGTAGTTTAGCCATTTCTAGTCTAGTCTCCGAGTCGCGTTGCGATTCGAGCTTCAATTGACCCTCAAGTCGTGCCCTCGGGTTCAGTCTTTCTTTCCTGCATGGGCGGATGGCGATGGCCTTTTGTGCTTCGGGTCGAAGTGACCTTATAGGTGTTTGGCCCGGAGACTCACTCAGCTGGTTGACAGTGGCATTTATTCCGTGCCCTTAGGCATGTTGCAGTTTAACTATTTTGGGTCCAGTCTCCGAGTCGCATTGCAATTCGAGCTTTAACTGACCCTTAAGTTGTCAATTTTTTTTGGCTGGCGATAATGGCTCTTGCGCTATTTTGGCCATTGAGGCCTTTTAGTATCTGGCCTAGAGGCTTGCATAGTTAACTATTTTGGATCCGGTATCCGAATCGGATTAAGATTCGAGCTTATTTTAATCCTCAAGTTGTCAAATTTTTGTTGGCGACAATGGCTCTTACGTTGTTTGGTTGTAGAGACCTTTTAATATGTGGCCCGGAGGCTTGCTTAGCTGGTGACAATGGCTCTTATGCTATTTTTGCCCGTGTGCTTTTTGTAGGCTTTATTTTCTACTCGTTAAGGTCTTTCGAAAGATTTTTGCCTGACCCGTCGTCAATTCTGGAAGAACCTCGATTTCAAGTCATTGTCGGTGATGTTTCGAGCAACTCGGAAGGCTCATATCTCATGAGTAGGTCGAAGCCTTGTGATTTGGAGCTGACATGGTCGAAGCTCATTTTTTGCCTGTTGAGGGATGCTTGTTTTAATCGGTTCTTTCTGAAGTATATTCGAAATAGTGGCATGTGATTTTTGTTTAGCGACGGTCGGGCGTCCCCGAGTCGCGTTAGTTTGGCTGTATCAGCCATTTTGACCGTAGTAATATATGTTTGGCCCTAGCCATTTTTTATTCCGAGGGTATGCCCTTTTGGGATTCTTACAAATGCGACGTATAGCCTGAACTTCGGAATTCTCATGCTTGTTGAGGTCTTACAGTTTGTCATGCCTGTTGAGGTCTTACAGTTTTTGTAGAATAGATCTGGTTACGCGGAGTATGCCCGCTAGGGGTCTTATAGATTCGGGTTTTCCATCGCATGGCGATTGGAGATGATTGATAGTCTTCGAGTCATCGAATTTGTTTAAGCATGAAGACCGCTTTTCGTGAGCTCAGAGTTGCCTTGTAGGGTCTTTATGAGCCCGGAGTTCCGACCCTAAGGTCGTGCAAGTGTTGAATTGCTGACGCTAAGTCTCCGAGTATCTCGAGACGTGTTTGGCCCCTGTCTGGGATATACTTGAGATTTCCTTTCTTGGAGAATAAGATGTTGAAAAGATATCCTTCTATTGCCTGGTGTAGACATACATTGTTTCATCGTCGTGATCCCGGCCCGCGCGGGCGTGGCTTATCGGACTATTTGATCCGGTACATAATTCTCGATTGGGGTTTAGCCTGTCGTTTCCTGGTCCTCCCGAGGGGATAGTGCCTTTAGAAGCAGATCATCGCTCGTCGTTGGACTATACAAGAAGACCTGCGACCGTATTGGATCCTCCTCTAGGGTTATGCGGCTCCGCTAATAGTCTTGCTAACAAGGACCTTTTTGGGGCGGAAGCCCATCTGAGGGGAAAGAGCGCGGCGGCCCCCCTGGTAGAGTTAGAACCTCCGAATACCCTGGCCAACTGTCTGCATATAGGTTAGTGAAACAATAACAAGGGAATAAAGCAGTTCTTCCTCACCGCGGGATGCGTAGGCGACGTTTTGAGTTTGGTACATTTTCTAGCCTTCCGAGGTGTGAGCCCCGATACAGCCATCCGCTATGTCTTATCAAGTTTGGTCGGGGATGCGGTTTTCTTATCCTTTGATCCTTCCGAGGGTGGGGGCATTGGTTTCAGCGAGGCGTCATATGGTGAAGAACTTCCTCTCGTTGTGTATTACTTTCTGACGACCTATTTTAGTGTGCCCTTTGTGAGAGGTTCCATGATTTTGGCGATATGGGGCCGACGCTGTCTTCGGGTGGTATGCTGGCAGTCATCTGAATAAGACGTTCGTGATTTGCGCCACCTCCGATGATACAGAGCTCGACATCCTGGCTCGAGCTCATACGGTCCGTATTAAGAGGATGGTCTTTGTGGCGATTCGCCAGGGATCCGAGATGCGGGAATGATTTGGTCCGTTAGCCCGGACCGCCCTATTGACTTTGGTTCGACATCATTGCTGTACATGATTGAACCACCTGAATTTGTGAACACATGTTTTATTCTAAATAGATCAAATGAGGGAGAGGGTTACCAATGCGTTAGTGTGATGCCGAGGCGAGGCATCAATGCCTTTTTCCCTGGATGTAAGGGTGTCATCTGGAGTACTTCCCTAGACTAGTCTTTTCCTGTCGGCGAACATTTTCACTTTCCATTTTATGAGTCCGCGGAGGGTGTTGCCACTACTCCACTATCGTGGTAATAAGTCGTGGCTTCTTCACTTCATCCTTCCCAGTTGCCTTCCTTCCTTGGGCTGGACTCGAACACGACCTCTCGATGGTACACGACAGAGATTTTCATTGAGTAGAACAACTGTCGTCTTTCCGATATGGGGTCATTTTTGACCCCGTTGCTGCGCGCGCCCTACGGTTCTCGCGTTGGGTTGTGGTTCTTTTGAAAGGGTCTTGGTCGAATAGGCCTGAGTCACTCAGCATCCCTGGTTTCGCTTATGGTGAACATGATGTTTGGTATAGCAATGTTGAAATCGTACTCTACAAGGCGGGGTTCCTCTGTCGGCTGTGACTCATCAGATTTGGTTCCACTAAAGGTTCCTCTAGGATATGGCCCTCGAAATATTTCCCTACAGTTGCGAGATAGGTTGCATCTTGTGGCGTTCCTCCCGTTTGCAGAACATGGATGGTACATCTATCTGTTTGGCATCAGTTGCTTTGATGGGAGCCTGCTTGGGTATACCGGGACCGTAGAGGTTCCCGGACGGTTGTCCATGGCCCTGATCCGTGGCCGGTGCTGGGTATGGGCATACGGCTAGGTCTCGGCTAGGTATCTAACTAAGCATCATTTGAAAAGACCTGGAGTCGTCAGGAATGCCTCGTTTAAACTTCGGGCGAAGACCTGTGTTGCCCAATCATCCGAAATCGGGGACGATCTCACTTGTCCTATCGGTGAATGAGGCGTGACTCCCTGTGGTGTTTCATTCTCTCTTCGTTTAGCCTCTGATGTGTCGGGCTCTTCCCTTATTGCTTCGATGGCATCGGCATGTGTTTCTACTGAGGAATCCATAGGCAAGTATGTGAGGTCAGGCGTTAGGCTACGATGCCACATCATGGTTTCTTTAGAGAGTGTTTCTCCGAACTTCTTCAATGAGACGGGCTCGAACTTATCATCCTGAAGGTCTATGCCTTTCTCTGCACATGTGTAAGCGGTGGTGCGCTCGTCGGGGTCCGAGGTCCTGTCGCGCCTAGGGAGTTCCGGCGTTTCGGATTTCAGTGAAGCTACTTCCTCGGGGGTGAACTGTTGCATGAACCTCCACGAAATTGACGCGATCCTTTTGGAGAGGTCCTCGAGCATCTTCATTATGGTGGGGTCAGCCACTGACCCCTTATTGCTTGATCTTTCGGGTACTTGCTCGGTGGGGGGAGCTGTCTCTGGTGCTGCTACGTTGGGAGCCTTCAGATGGATCTATAGCTGGGCGATAGCCAACTGCTGTGCCTGTAACATTTCAAAAATATCGTGAAGGCTAACTTCCTGTGTTTCCCGAGCTGGGATTTGTTGGGCTTCTTGTTGGTCGATATGTTGAACGCTACTATCTATGTGAGAAGTTTCATCGACATGTTGTGCGTCCTGCGAGTCCACGTCCGCTAGAATCGGTCCAGGCGCATTATCGGGATTCAGTAGTGTTGCTCCGGCGACCGGGACAACCACGCCATTTTCCCCGTGATTCTCGAGGTTGTCGTTCTCGACTGTGTTTACTGAACTAGACATTTTGACAAGAAATCAAAGGATCTTTGACAAGAAAAAGTGTTAAAGATAATGTTCATTTGTACAATGAAACTAGCAAGAAAATAATCACTATTATTTTTAGCCCCACGGTAGGCGCCAAACTGTTTACCGTGAAAATGGTAACAACAATTAAATTTGTAAATGGGATTCTAATAATATGTGATCTATTCCCGAGCTAGTTGTTAGAGCAGTTGATGCTAATAATATGGACTTTGAAGATTAAATGCAAGCTAAAATGAGATAATAATAAAACTGAAGGGCCTGCTGCCTGGATACATGTACGGTCGATGAAGAACCTCGGGGTCGATGTCAGGATCGACCTCGAGCTATCGGGGATAGTCGGGGATGTGAGAACAGTTGAAGATACAATCAAAAAAGGCTCTTTATGGCCACTATTAAGGCATATGTTGAAGAACAAGTAAGAAAGCGATGGATATTAAGGCGACCTCGGGCCAGTGACAACGAACAAGCTTAGAAAGAAAAGAGAGAGAGATATTATTGCACTTGTGGAGAAAATGGAGAAACATCAGTCCCTTACAAAGTGGCATGGATCCCCCTTATATAGGAAAGGGAATATCATATAGTACAAAGTGTATTGAATGAAAGGACACGAGGATGGGGTGGCTAGGCATGGTACTAGTGCCTATTGACTCTAGCTACTTGCCTCAAGAGTCCCTCATCTTCGTAACCTTTACTGGGTCGCAGACAGATTCCTTACCCTCAGAGTCTCTGCAGGGTCACGGACGATCCTCAAGAGAGGGAGCTCGATCGTAATCCCACAGCCTCGAGATGTTGACATGACTTTCCAAATGTACCTTAATGGTGGGAAATAGGTCCCCCTGATTTCATTGCATACATCTGAACCTATTTATTGGAACTTGAGGGCAAGAAATGCAGCATCCCCAGGCAAAAGGGACGTCAGTATGAAAAATGTACCGAGTATGTAAGGCACATAAATAAGTACATAACAAACATGGAAGAAATATAGAGTAATTGACTGAACCTGTAAGTCTAGATAACTCTGTAAATCAGAAATTACTTTTAGCATCATGCATATGCGTATGAATGTCATGTAGTGCATAGGTACATGTTTCATAACATCATCAACCTCTGAGGGCATCCTATCATATCATATCGACCACTGTGGGCAAAATCATCAACGTCTACCTGCTGATCAGGTGGTGGTGCATATATAATGCCATAACCTTTCCCATATCCCATATACATATATATACATATACATATATATGCGTATATCCCATATATATATATATATATATATATATATATATGCGTATATAACGTCATCTGGTCATGGGTCAATGTACATGAATGCAGTGCATCAAAATTACGTTAATAAAATCTTTCGGAATGTCATAAGACCATTTTTTCCTTTGAGTAATATCATAAAGTAAACTCTTTTCAACTTTCGTATTTTTCTGAGACCCATGAACAATTGATAAAATATTATGACACATGGAAATTGAAGAACATAGATATCTCTAATACTTCTATGAATAGAGTTATTTATAGAATTTGTGCATTTGCACGTTTCGTTTGTGTCGTATAGATCATGCCAAAAGAAGAAGGGATATCCTTAACATACCTTAATTTCTCATAAGAGCTTGAGAAGGTCGTAGATAAATCATTCAAACTTAGATAATGTTTTTGCATGAATTTCCCAAGATTTATCCTCACCTAAAGGGAATCTGAACGTTTTATTTTGTTCCTTCTTCACACCAAAATAATGTATGAGTGTTACATGTATATCTTCCATAAAGTGAATGGAAGGAAAGAGACAACCCTTATATTTCCTTGGTTTTAATTACTGCCACCACCACTTCTTTCTCAAAGACCAATTTTGGATACATGGATTTATGCCAATTATCTTAAAGATGTAAGAGTCACAATATGATGTGGCAAAAGCTTCCACGTTTGTATGGGGGGAGAGATTAATCTTATCCAAACATATCCCCAATTAATTAGTTAATGTCCTGTTACCCGATAATTAATAAATTACACGTAAAATTGAGAATAATTCCCACTAACTTAAAATATTACTCACTTTTCACATACCTTATACACCTTACTAGCATGGTCATGTAGTACTTTGTATGACACTAGTCCATAAATACCGGGTATTTTAGCTCAGGCCATATTTTACCCCAAAATGCCAAACTTTAACAAAATTCATTTTCTTTGACTTGCTCCCCCTTTCACCTTCATGAATTTACTAATTGCTTGTGAAATAGCATAATCCTTATAATCTCCAAATAATCTTTTACTTGGACTGATGTCAATAACCTTACGATAAATTTAACGTACAATACTTCAAGGTGCAACATCGTCGTAACTTAATACTGCGAAGCGTGACATCACCGTAATGTAATACTACTGGGTACGACACTGTCGAAACTTAATATTGCGAAGCATAACATCATCATAATGTATTACTGCAGAGGGTTACAACATCATAATATATTACTGCAGAGCATAACATCAACATAATATTGTTGGGCGTAACATTATTCGCCCCTTTGGAACATTTGTCCTCGAATGTTGACTAATTAACTTATCATTTCATAACTTATATCTTCCGAATACTCTATAACTTCCCTTGCCATCTTGACGAATGTTCTGTGAATGTGTCCAAAGTGCAGGGCATTCCCCCCTTAGGCCTCCTTCTCATACCACAACTTGTAGTCGGAATCGTTCCAATCTCATAATTGTTGCTACCTTTCATCATGTAGCCTGCATAATTTTGACCTTCTAAGTGTGCCCAATCTATAGGCCTCATATGTAGAGCTTGATAAGATATCCCTTTGGGCATCTATGAGTATACTGAAGTTCTTCGCTCGGTACTTTGTTGAATTCACGAATATTGCTATATCTCATCGCATAGGTCCGTTTAGCCATCCGTATGAATTTACTTTCATAACTCTTACTTTAAATTATCATTGCTGAGGTCTGCTACCAAATCCCAGCTTACTCTCGTTGCTTATTCCATATGTATAAATTTATGTCCTTTAATGCTTCCTCATTACTGCTCATCTTTAGAATGATGGCCTAATATCATCTCATACTTTTTGACACTTATCCATCCATTGTTGATTCACCTCAATACTTATCCATAATCTACCCCTGATAACTTAACCTTTTATGTAACCCTGTCGCTAGGGTTCACGTTTCATCGGGTAACATCTGAAATGATTAGACTGATCCACCTGGGGCGATACCATGCTTTCATAACTGTATCTCACAGCATTCCAATGTGATTCACCTTGCATGGGTATTTTAGTCATGTCCAATTCATGAGATCCCTTTCATTTCTTCGTTAGATCATTACTCAATCAAAGGCCCAAACGTCATCATTTATCTATCACAATTACACCCTCATTCTATTACTATTGATGACCAATTTTTTCCTATATATTTGCAATATACAAAATACTTTCAAAATAGCATATAAATGCTACATAAGCATGTCTAAATGTTTTATTATTTTTCCATAATTTTTTAAAAGATTTTAAATCGATTTATTTTCTTTTTCATCCATAAAATCCCAATACATATGTCCAAAATTATTATTTTTCATGATTTATTTATTGGATTTTTATACTTATACCAAAATATGGCTAAGGTAATTTTTACAATTTTATTTAGTAATTTTAAAAGCTAATTGCATATAATTACAATATTAGCCTTTTAAGATTTAATTGTGTTTTATATTCATAAAATTAAGTCCTATATTTTTAAATTGTTATTAACATGTCATGAATCATTTTAGCACTTTCAATTTATTTTCAAAAATTTATTTACTATTTTTTATAATTTAAAAGGGGGAAGATTGGCTATTTAAATAATAGCCTATTTGTATTTCAATGCTAGCCTAAATTGAACCCCAATTCCCCAGCCCAATTTTGAATTAAACCCGACCCTAGCCCAATTTTAACCGACCCAAACCCGAATCCCCACCTACCCCGTTTAATCTGGACCGTTGCTCATTCAAATCAACGGTCCTCATTCACCCTTCCTAAAATAAACCTTAACGATCCCTTACCCTAACTCATTTCTCACCACTCGCCACCCTTGAATCCCTCTCCTCTCAATTCTCTTTGCAGTCTCGCATAAACCCTTGCCGCCGCCACCCAATTCCACCATAATCCCTTGCAATCCCTACCTAATTCATGGGCTCCCATGGAGCTTTGAGGCGTGTACTCGTCTCCTATGTCTGTTGGCTACCTATTTTCATGATTACATGGACAGATGTCAAAGGGATCTAGTCCAGTCTTGGTTCAACTTCTATCTATGGCCTTCTTCCGGCCATCCATGGTTGTTCAAGTCATATCCTTGACCTTTTCGGCTAGATCGGTAACTTTTCAATGTCTTTCTCACTTTTTCTTGGTCCTCTGAAACCCTAGCTCTAAGAGTTTTTCGATTTTCTTTCAGATCTATCTTATATATGTGCTTATCATGAACTTCTTAAGTGTTTTCTCGAAGGTTCTTCGATTTTCTTTCAAAAATGACTCTTCATTTTTCAATGATTAGGGGTTTTCTCTTAACCTCTTTTTGAAAGATCTCTTTTATGATTTTTTGGCGTTGTTTCATGATTTTTACTATGTTCAAACGACTTAGTTATGATTTCCTTCTATTTGATTCATCATGTTGAAAATCCTAGGTCTTTTTTGGTCTTATCCAAGTTCTGAAACTGTTTGTTTGAATGTATACTTGTTCGATTAAGTTCTTTGTTGATGACTCTCTTTTTTTTGTGTGACTTATCTGATTCTGAGTTCTTATCATCTCTTAAACTCGACTATCGTTAAAACCCTAATTTCTTAAAAGGATTTCCTCACTTGTTACTATGAGACCTTTACTTGTTTCGGACTCTCTTTACTTGTTGGACTAGTTTCTTCATTTTGGCTCTACGTGTGGTTTCTGACTATTTGATTCTGTTGACTACTGAGCCTTAGCTTACTCTTGTAATTGCTGCATGTTTGTATGTATCCAGTTATTTATTTTGCCAATGTGTTTGGCCTTGCATGTCTGATATTTCTGTTCGTTCTTTTTATATGTCAAGGTGAAGAATCAAGTTTCTTTCTTGATTGATCTTGATTTCCTCAATATTATGATTAATTTCAAAGGGTTCCCTTATAAACCCTAATTTTTACTCATTTGTTTAAAATTGATTGATTCCGTCCTTTAATTACTGTGATGGTTTACCTTGCTGAATCCCTTCCCAAAACTAAGCGTATTTTGTACTTAGACTCAATTATTTACTTCATACTTTTACTGCCCCTTATATGGCAATAATCAATCTGTCTCAAACTGATTTCTTTCCTTAATTAACCCTGTTAGTATCCATTTGAGCAATAATCCCTTGATTAAATGGGAGTACTTGTGTTAATTGATTCTGATTGTGGTTATTTCCATGTTTGGGTTGAAACTTTACTGGTTACCTTATTCTTCACTCGTTTTCAAAACTATAAATACCTTACCCTCTCTTCTTTCAAACACACGAACAATTGAGTTCAAAACACACTTACACTCAAAACTCTCTCTTTCTCTATTACTACTTGTGCTATTTCTTTGTCTAGTAGGCTAAAAGCCAAGGCTGGATTGTGGAATCCTTCTTACTTTACCTTCCGCACCTTGCTTTCTCTACTGGTATGTCCTAGTTAATTTTTCAAGCCTCAACAACAACATGCTTCTTTAGTTGTTTTAGTTTCCCTTATTCTCTTCTACTCAAGTTTATGGTTCCGCAGTCAAGATTATTAGCATGCTGTAATATGTTCCCTTCCCCCTCAGATTAACGCTTCCCCTACGTGTGTTTTCTAGCATACTCCGGCAGTCACTTGTTGTGTACTTACTGTCTTGTGAATCCCAAATCCCCATATCCCCTCTATGTGTTTGTGTTCTTTTGGCTGGTTTGTGACCATGCCAGCATCAGCTATTACTGTGCATGTCCAAACCAGACCCCTACTAGGTTCATGTGCTTACAGATAAGTGTATTCCTAAAATCCCTTAACCCCCTTGTATGACTACTGATTCTATTTGTTTGAGTTTTAAGTTTTATTACTACAACTGCTTTCAAATTGCCTCTGTTACTGATTACTTTCAACTCAGTTTTAAACAAACTCTTTTCCCAAATATGTCAAGCACTCTCACCTATTTCTAGAATCTAGGTTTTTCTCCTCTTGTGTGAGCCTTGCCTTGGGACCCTTGAGCTCCTTCTGAACTTGGACACATAAGAGCTGGCCCTTCCACAATGCACTAATTCTGTTTGGTTATGAAAATTTGGGTGCGAGCACTGCCCATGATCCCTTGAGGTCCTTAGAGAACTCTGATACACCCAGATATGAGAAAGGATTAGAAATATTGGTATTGAAGTGGTTCATTACATAACTCAGAGAGCAAGTCAAGATCAGGCTTCCTTTGGTTGTAATTACTTATTTCTGCACTTCTTCTGTAATTCAATTATTTGGTCTGTAATAATTTGTAAACAATTATTCGGGGTGATTAGTGAAAAAGGGTGGGTAGTTGTATATTGTGGGTAAATTGGGTAGATAACATACCTATAGGATCTGCTCTGGTTTAAAATGAATTCTGCATGCTTTACTTTCACACAATTAGAAACCATGTCCATAGAATCTAAATGTCTTTAATAATAGAGATCATGCTTATAGGGTTAAAATCAACTTTATAATTAGATATCATGCCTATAGGGTGTAAATTAATTGAAGTTCAGATTTCATTACAGCATGTATTCAGATTCGTCTCCATAGAAAGCATGCCTATAGGTTCAAAGTCAGCTTTTAATACTTAGATACCATGCCTATAGGATCTAAGTAGCTATAATAGAAATCATGCCTATAGAACTTAAAACTAATTTAGTTGGAGAAGCCGTTTAGTTCACGATGTTTATTATGAATTGGACTAGTTAATTAATCTACCGCTTCTTTAATAAGTTTCCAAACACTTCATTAAGTTAATACCATTAGAAAGCATGTCTATAGGATCTCAAGTTGTCCGTTTTAAATTAATCACTGCTCTACTACATTCCTAATAGATATCATGCTCATAGGACATCACTATTACACCTAAGCAAGCCTTAGGCAATTACTCGAATAAAACTAGAACTGCCTTTGTTTAATCACCAACTGATACAACCATCAAGCAGGCCTGATTCGGACTTCTTTTCTGAGCTATATAATGAATATGGTTCTGACTCAAACCGTGCTTTAAGATTTTTAAAATTCAGACCTTAACTATGTTTAAGTCATGCTATTTATATGTATTGTTTGCGGAGGTATACATGAGCCTTCTAATTGTTTATATGTTCCCCATCTAAATGCAGTCCTACGTGTTTTTGTATGTCGCCTTAGCTTTTTTTACCTTTAAACCTAAGTGTCAGCCTAAAACCTCCCTCTTATAGGAATAGTAGTCCTAAATTCCTCTGGGACAGAGAGGAATGGGACGGGTAATAGCAAGCAATAGAGGTCGAGACCGATCCACTCTTTAATACCTTCACAGAGTGGGAAGGGTAGATATGGATATGATAACCGGTGCGCTAATATCACGTGTTGTAAGCACGTGATTTTTGCCCTTTATGAGAAATACTCCCAAAAAATGCAAAATAAAATGACTTTCCTTGTTGTGTAATTTTGAGTATTTCTTGTGATATTTTTTGGATAATTATTTGTATTTGTCTGTGTTTGCTTATTTGTTAAATTAATAAAAATATAAAAATATGTCACATTTTGCATGTAGGATTTAATTCTGCAATTGTTAGTAATTAAATGAGTTTTACAAAAATTAAAAATTACAAAAATAGGCATCTTTTGCGTTTTTAGCATTTTACGTCCAAATGAACAATTTTATGCCTAATTATTACCTAATTGTGCGTCAATTGTTATTGGGAGTTAATTTGCGCTTTTATAACTTAATTAAGTTCTTAATAATGATTTAAGTATTTTATAATTTAGTTTTAGGAAATAAAAGAAGAAAAAATAATAAAAATACAAAGAAAAATCGGATTGGGCCACTTCTTCAAATTTCAACCTTAGGCCCAAATAATTGCCCAATCTTCTCCATGATCCAGTCCACTTCAGACCGGGTTGACCTGTTCCGCCCCATTAACCCATTGACTCAACACCCCTTCTTCATTTTTTCAAAACACAAACCAAAAGAAAAAGGAAAGAACAAAAAACCCTAAAAAGGACCTAAACCATCCGCCCCCATTCTTGGCTTCTTCTTCTCGAAAATACCAACACCCCAAGCCAACCATGGCTACCTCCCCTTCCACACGAGCAGCTCCCATGGCTGCCTCCCCATCGACAACACACACGCACACACATCAACCACACACAAGCTCCACCTCCCTCGCGTCCAAGTAAACCCCGCGACTGCTGCGTCTTCGTCGAGCTCAAGCTTGAGCTCGGCATCCATGGTCGCCGCTACTGCGTCGTCTACGGCAACCTCAGTTCCGCCATGGACCCAGCAGGAGCTGCTGCCCCATCGACCAAACCTGCAACCTCAGTTTCGCTTCAAGCTCGCACAGCTGCTACTGCTGTCACTGCCTTCATATTCCCCATCCAAACGACACAGCAGCTCGTCGCTGTTGAATCCATGGTTGAGCTTCATCTGTTCCAGCTCATCATCCATGTATGTGTTGCTGCGTCTGTTCCATCACCTTCTTCCACTGTTACACTCAGTCGTTTCCATAGCCAAGCTCATCGTCTAGTTCGAAGCCCCCCGTCCCCAGCTGTCGCGTCTTTGCTGTCCGTCGACCTCTCATATGGGTCTGTACTGAAACCTCGTCGTCCATGGATGCCGTTGCTGCTCAAGCATCGCTTCTGCCACGTCGACTATTGCTGTTGCTTCAGTTGCTTCGTAGGTTCATGTTCGTCGTCGTTTGCTCGAGTTTTGGTCGAGGCTCGTCGAAACAATCCGTACATATTTGTTTCGATCCGGTTAGTAGTTTTTGAGTTTTATTTTGTCCGTATTTCGTTTGGATATTTTTCGAATCTAAAATCGACGAATGTTTGTTTTGTTCATGTCTATGGTTAGATATTTGATTTTTTGTTTTGTTCATGTTATGTTTTGTTAAATTAATTTTCAGATTTCAAAATGGAAGTTTACTTAGTTGTTTTTCATGTTTATTTCATGTTTGTATTATTGTTTAGGTAAATATTTGTTAGTTTAATGTTTGTTAGATTCAAATTGAAATTTAATTAATTATTTCTTCAATTTGTCTCATGTTGTTATGTATTTTCCAGAAATTAGTAATGTTGTTTGAATTATTTAATCCGTCATGTTTGTTGCTTAAAAACAGATTTAATTCATGTTCATCTTTGTTTGAAGTTCATGTTTAAATCCAGTGATTTAATGTGAGTTTATGTTTTGTTTGTGATTTGTTGATTTAATTTGAATCATGCATATTGTTGTTTGTATTGTTGTATCCTTGCTCATACATTCATGGTCTAAATTAACCAGGATTGGTTCCCGATATGGTTAATTCATTCCGTTAATTTTGAGTTGTGTTGTTCATTGTGTTCATGTGAGTTGTTGTTGAAGATTGTTGAGAAATTGGTCATCTTGACTATATTTTGGTCAAGTTATGATTAATTGATTGTTTAGAGCAGAGGGGTAATTTGGTAAATTGCATTGCATTCGGGGGTAGATTTGTAATTGCAATAAGGTCGGAGGGGTAGTTTGATAATTGAACATTATTTTGATTCTTTATGTTAAGCATGGGGGACAAATATAATGGGGTGGGATTTTTGATGTACTTGTTTAATATAATGGGGGACAAGACAAAACATAATGTGGAGGAATCTTGTACTTGTTTAATGTGGGCATGGGGGACATATTGTAATGGGTTGGGAATGTGGTATTTATTTAATGTAGGAATGGGGGACAAAGTTTAAAATAAAGAAGACATTTAATGGTGGGACAAAGCATGCCATTGGCGGAATAATTTGGGGTTGGGAATTTAAGACTTGTCTTGCTATATATATAGGGTCATTTGACACATTTTAGATAGGATTTTGGAGAGAGTTTTTAGGACTTGAACATTAAGGAAGACTTAGAGATTATTGGGAGAATATTTTTGAGAGTAATACATTCTGGAAAATTTCAAGAGTGTTAGAGAGTAAAAGAGAAAGACAACTTGAACTTCTACTTGAATAAATTTCGTTTGTCTTTTCTCGAGTGTTATTGAAAATCAGTAAACTACTGCATCTTGTATCCGTCTCTCTTCTGCTTTGACTACAATTGCACTTTGGTATTGCTGAGTTTTCAATCTGTTACTGGGTTACTCTACTGGTTGTTACTGGTTTGCGGTGTTGCTGAACCTGCTGTTGCTGTAGTATTATTGCTGCTGACTCCTACTTCTTTTGTTCTTGTACTGCTGTTTCCAGGTACACATTTGTACAATCTCGGCTTGAAGCAAAAATGAAATATTAATCAGGCTTTGTTCCTGTTGAATTCCTCCTGTTTAGATTTGTGGTTGAATATAATTTTTCTTTCTTCGTATAAAGATGTAGTTGAATGATTAATGAATAATGAGGTTGCATATGTATACTTTCTTCATCTAATAATGTTAGTTTAAATTAATCGGAGAATAATTAATCTGTTTTGATATTATGGTCAATCTCATGTTCTAGTATTATTGAATAACAGAATATAAAATGAAAGCAGTTTTTCTTTGTACAAATTCGATCGCAATTTTCCATTCGCATTAGCCGTAAACTAACAACTAATAAGTTACGTTTTTCAGCATGTAAATAATTAAGAGATTTTCTTTTTATTTTAGAGACGAACTTAATAGAAAATATAGTCATTGTAGGTTTATCCTTTAAAATAAAAATGAGACGAGCCTCGCCAAATAAAACGTATAGATTGCGGGGCCCTCACAAAATGTATGGTTTAATTAGAATTCGGAAGGACCGTTTAGCGAATTTCACGGTCTTCCCAAAATAATAACGCGATAGTCTCT
The DNA here is from genome assembly GCF_000715075.1 of Nicotiana tabacum. Lineage (NCBI taxonomy): Eukaryota > Viridiplantae > Streptophyta > Magnoliopsida > Solanales > Solanaceae > Nicotiana > Nicotiana tabacum. Next base: position 38,099,888 of record NC_134082.1, read on the forward strand.
TTAGGCGCGTGTTTAATATTTTACTTTCTTAAGCTCGGGTGTGCATTTCATGCGACCCAAATCCAAATCCCAAAACGTCAAATAAAATATGTTCCGGATTGTGGGTGCATTTCATGTGACGCAGTCCAAAGACATGTTTTAAGCGATGTTCACATTCTTAATAATAATAATTATGAAAGCGGTAAAAAGTTAAAATTTGCACATAAGTTCATATTTGTATAAAATCAGATAATCAAGCCGAATATAACAGTTGAGCGACCGTGCTAGAACCACGGAACTCGGGAATGCCTAACACCTTCTCCCGGGTTAACAGAATTCCTTATCCGGATTTCTGGTACGCAGACTATAATATGGAGTCATTATTTTCCTCGATTCGGGATTAAAATTGGTGACTTGGGACACCCTAAATCTCCCAAGTGGCGACTCTGAAATAAATAAATAAATCCCGTTTCGATTGTCCTTTAATTGGAAAAACTCCCCTGCACCCTCGCGGGTGCGGAAAAAGGAGGTGTGACAGCTCTGGCGACTCCGCTGGGGATCTCTGTTGACCCAGAACCGCTGGTTCGGGGTTAAGAATTCGAGCTTAAAATAATTGTTATTATTTGGCTTTATTTATTATCTGATTTTTACACGTTTGAGCCTAACGTGCTAAATGCTGCTTTTACTACTTTGATATTACGTGAACTGTATATAAATTGTGCCGAAACCCATATCCTTTCTGAGTCTTCTAAATCATGAAGAAGGGTGTACTTCGTACGACTTCTTTTCTGTATAGTGTCAAATCCTAATTTAGAACGAGGTTCGGACAAGTTACTAAGCCGGTGAAGCTTCTGTATTCCCGGTACGCTGCCCCCTCGGCTCGAGCTGTCCGCTCGGGTAAGCCAGGTCTAGAACAAACACCCAGGTTCTGAACCTAGAATAACTCAACTTCATGCCGGATCCCTAGTAGGAACGCTTATTTGCATCATGTGCATTTTTGACTTAGGGGACTCAACACAGGGGTTGGGTCCGTCTAGGAATAGCAACCTGAAACAGAAAAGGCCATCCTGATGCATCCTGCTCACTGCTTGTGCATTTATTTGCTTCAAACATGCATGATGACCGGTTTTGAATGTTGGGACAAAGTTCAGATAGAAGAGAAAATGGGTATATTTATTTTAATAGTTTGTTTTACTGAAAATAAAGGAAAAGAGAAAAGAGAAAAATAGCAAGCTGAGAATGAGGAATGAGTTTTATTTTAGTTTACTTTATGTTTTAAAATAATAATAATAATAATAATAATAATAATAATAATAAATAAATAAGCTAGTTGGTTTATTACCCGAACTACGTCGGTTTGATTCTCACCGGATGTGGGATACGTAGGCAACCCTCATCGGGTCCAACTCCCTTTTTCATTTTACCAATAATGATATACCATAAAGTATATATGTATATATATATATACACATGTATATAAATACATATATTGTTTTCTTGATTGTTTTCAAAGATTTTCGTTTAGAGGCAAAATAAAGGTTTTGTTTTCGCCTAAAAAGTCACCTTAATAAATGTGCAGGATGAGCACAAAGCAAAATGAACCATTCTCGGCCCTCAGCGAGGTCCCTCTACAACTCCACATGTGGTGGAATGACTTGGAAACCGATAGCAAAGGGATAGTAGGAAGAATATTGGGAGGTTTTGTCAATTTGTTGGGTGTTAGGCCGAGGACAGATATTCTTGAAGCTCTAATACCATTTTGGGACCCAACCCGCAATGTATTCCGCTTTGTTGACGTTGAACTTTCACCAACACTTGAGGAAGTCACCGGATATGCGGGATTGCATGAGACGTTAAGAGGGCAATATTTACTTTCGCCAAGGCCAGTGTCCCCGCATGCGTTTCTGGATCTACTAAGCATCAGTCGGAAGATACAACATGACGATTTATCGAGAGGATGTTGTGATCTCCATTTCTTGTATCAGCGGTACGGAGCTCCGCAGGGTTTCGAGGAACCAAACCTTGGGCTAACTCACGGCGGGAACAGAAACAAATGGGAAGCAAGACGTACTTTGGCTTTCATCACAGCGTTCTTGGGAGTCATGGTCTGTCCAAGGAAGGATAAAAAGATAGAGATAGGCCTGGTAGGGATGGCCGACGTTGCAATCAAAAGAACCAACAGTACTGTGGTTCCTTTGATTTTGTCCGAAATCTACCGAGCTCTGACTATATGCCGAGAAGGAGGCAAGTTCTTCCAAGGTTGCAATCTGTTACTTCAGCTATGGATGCAAGAACACCTCCATCACCGAGTAGGATACATGAACCACGGGTTGACCGAGAGGAATTGTTTTAGCGGATTCGAGAAGCGCATAGCAGGCGCCAGGTTTCCTGAAGGTGTCGAAGCATGGTTTACATGGTTAAGGTCAACAACAGCTGACCAAATTTAATGGGCATTTGGTTGGTTGATTGATACTGAGGTGATCTACATGTTGGCTGAAGAATGTCATGTTCTCTTAATGGGACTTCGCAGCATCCAACCATATGCCCCTCATCGGGTATTACGACAGCTGGGCAGGTTTCAAGTAATCCCTACTGATGAAGATCTGAGCAAGCACGCTTTGGAGCTGAGCCCGGGAGTCATATTTCCCGAGGGGAAGATTAGAAAGCTGTGGCACGAATGTAGATTCTTGGAACCCAAGACCATGGTGAGAGAACTAGCTAAAGGTGAGGTAGACCCAAAGTACGATGCTTGGTTCGAAAGAAGGTTTCAGATTCGGCAAAGACCTGCTAAAAGAGCCCACGTCCAACACTTCACAGATGATTCACAGGAGCAATGGTGATAGTTAAAAAGGGAGGAAGGTTACCGGTTTGAAATCGGGAAACTAAAGCAACAAGTTGAAAGGCTTGTACTTGAGAACAATGTGCAAGACGCCTTGGAACAGGCTGAAAGAAACAAGCTAGCCCAAGAAAACCAAACCCTGAAGGCCTGCCTTCGCCAAGCCAGTAAGAATAACGTTGACCGACAGAAGCATCGCTCTGACGAAAGATTGATAGCATGTTTGAGAAATCAGGTCGTCCGAAGCCAAGAAGAATTAGAACAATCAGAAACTTGCATAGCAAGGATGAAGGTCAGATGGGCCAAGTACACAATGGCCCGGAAGCAGCATCTGCAACAAGTCACAAGGGATCATTGAATGAGCATCGGGATATTAAGGAAGACGAACTACACTCTACATGATCGGATCGTCAAACAAGCACGAGATGCTCAGGCCGACAGAAGACATTGTTACGATGCAATGGCCTGCATGGAAAGACAAATGGAGTTGTTCCAGGATCGACTTGCCGACAATGCTCAGGCACTGGGATTGAAGAACCGACAAATCAGGCAATTGTTCATTGAAAGGGACAACATTCGAGGAAGAATTGACGAAATTGGGCATTACATCTACATGAAATGCTTAGCATGTGAGCGAGCACCTCGGAAGACCCTCCTTGTTTCCATCATGGGCTGCGTCCACCGGATTATGAACGAGCTGAAGAGCTTGCAGAGGGACCTCACACCAAGGGCCGCAAAAAGGCCGATGTGTCTCGAGGGCCCTTAAATTGGAAAATTAATCTTTGGTCAAGTCCTGTTTATTTGGCTTTGTTGTTTTCCCATATGTTGTTTTCTTTTCTTTTTAGTCAAATCAAGTTAAAAACTATGGAGTCTGTACTGTTGCTATTTTGTTTGAAGTAATGTGTAATAGCAAATTTTGATATTGAAGTTAAGTGACTCCGGAAGAATTTTTATGTGTCTTTACTTGGAGGCAGAACTACGCCTGGTCTGATTCGCGCGGGGACGTGATACGTAGGCAATCCCCATAAGATTCGACCGCTTTTAATAAAGAAAGAAAAGAAAATACAAAAATAAATAAAAAAAAAGGACAAATGAGCAAGCCGGGATGACGCATGTTGTTTGAAGCAAAGCATGTAGAAACGGTTAACTACCTAGGAGCATTGCATCCTCCATGTGTTATGATCAAATCTGTTAAGCTCTAACGCTAACAAAGTTTGTTGTTGTCTGATACCAGACAGTTAGTTGTTAAAGAATTCTGGCAACACACTTTTACCAAACCAGATCCAAAGGACCGATAGCAACAAGCATGACTACTTCAGAGAATAGTAATGAGGAAGAGAGGCCGATGAGCCAATTGTTAAAAGAAGCGATGGAAAAGATTGAAAGGATGGGACTAGAGATGAATGCAATGCAGCTAGCCCTAGCCAAAGCACAAAAGAGCCCTGAGCCACTGGGGCACATGCCGGAATACCCTCACTCCGGCCCTTCCACAAGCCTCCCAAATCCCCGTTATCATCAAGAAAGAAGCCCTCATGATTCCCAAGCTCCACCACCCCATCAACCTCTCCCAACACCCAGTATTCCCACTTTTGGGGGACCCACATCAGCCCCTTTGCAAAGAACGACCAGTGAGCCATTGTTTCAGGCTCACGATGCGCAATACTATCCCCCTGAGCCTACATTTCATGCCCCCGAGCCACAGGCTTACAATCCACACTTGGAAGTGCCGGCAGAGATTGAAAAGCCGGTTAAAGCCCCTGAACAGGATGAGGTATTGAGAAAGTTCAAAAGCCTGGAGCAGTCCTTCAGGAACTTGCACGGACTGGGCAACCAAGTCAGCGTAGCATACAAAGATCTATGCCCTTTCCCAGATGTCCAACTCCCGGCTGGATTCAAGATGCCTAAGTTTGATCTATATGAAGGGCACGGTGATCCCATGGCACATTTGCGGGGATTCTGTAGCAAAATGAGAGGGGCAGGCGGCAAGGATGAGCTGCTAATAGCTTATTTCGGCCAAAGTCTGAGCGGATCTGCTCTAGAATGGTATACCAAGCAGGATTCCAGCAGGTGGTATACTTGGGATGATCTGGCGCAGGCTTTTGCAGGTCATTTCCAGTACAATCTCGAGATAGTCCCTGACCGTCTCACATTATTAAGAACTGGGAAGAAACCCGGGGAAAGTTTTCGCGAGTTCGGGTTCCGCTGGAGAGAACAAGCAGCTAGAGTCGATCCTCCCATGAGAGAGGGAGAGATGGTGGACTATTTCTTGCAAACATTGGATCCAACCTACTTTGGTCACTTGGTGACAACGGTTGGAAAATCCTTCAACGAGGTGGTCAAGATAGGGGTCATGATAGAAGAGGGTCTGAGGTCTGACAAAATCTTGAACTACTCGGCACTCAAGGCCACAACCCAGGCTATTCAGAGCGGCACGGGAGGTGCGCTGAGAAGAAAGAAAGAAGAGGTTGCCACGATCGAGGCAGGCAGTTGGTCCAGGGCTGGCAAGCCACACTACAACCAACCCAGACCTCACAGGTCAAACTACCCATACAACCCACCCCAAAATTTCTATCCACCTCGAGAACCACATTGTTCCGTACACCAAGCCCAGGCATACACTCCGCCTTCGGTTCGCCCGCAATGGCGCGCGCCGGCTCCCCAGAACATATATGCACCACCCCAAAACACCTATCCTCCACCGAGGGCGTACAGAAACCCTTCAGGGGTAGGCTTTCGGGGAAATCCAGATGCTAGGAATGACAGGTTGCGGAAACAGAGAACTTTCACGGAGTTGGGAGAAACTTACACCGCTTTGTTCCACAAGCTGAGGCAATTGGGTTTGGTTAGTCCTGTCTAGACTCGAGAACCAAATCCCCCGCCTCAGAATTTGGATCGATCAATAAGTTGTGAATACTGCTCAGGGATGCTCAGGCATGATACCGAAAAGTGTTGGAAATTGAGGCATGCCATACAGGATCTTATTGACACCAATAAAATTGAGGTCCAGACACCGGAGGCTCCTAACATCAACCAAAACCCACTACCAGCGCACCACGAGACTCACATGATTGAGTTGGTGTATGAGGGAGGAGAGTTGAGAAAACCCTCACAAACAGTGATGATGATCCAGGCCGCCCCGAAAGAAGTCTTAACCAGTGGGGGAGCGAGGGTACAGTCACAGGGAGAAGGAGTCAAGCCTGTAGTGATATTGGGAAAGAGCCCGTCCGCCATAACAAGCAAACCCGAGCCAAACAAGTTGGTAATATCAGGGGTTCCGCCCGTACCTGCTGTTGTGTTGAAGGGGGCATATAGAGAACTGGTCACCATAAAGCCTGTAGTCCAGCTGCCGATGATTGATAGCAAGGCTGTGCCTTGGAAATATGAAAAGGCGGTGGTGATGTACAAAGGAAAACAGGTGGAAGAAGTTAGTTGTGAAGCGCAAGGGCTGACTCGATCAGGTCGATGTTTTGCTCCGGTGGAGCTAAGAAGAACCAACCCAGTTGCAACCAAGAAACCTGTGTCCGAAGAAGAGGCTGAGGAGTTCCTGAGGAAGATGAAAGTGCAGGACTACTCCGTGGTCGAACAGCTGAGAAAAACACCGGCCCGGATCTCACTGCTATCATTGCTGATCCATTCAGAGGAGCATCGGCGGGCCCTGATGAAGATATTAAACGAAGCTCATGTACCCAATGAGATTTCTGTAAACCACCTAGAGACCATTGCCAACAAGATTTTCGAGGTGAACAGGGTGACATTCTCAGATGATGATCTGCCGGTGGAAGGTACGGAGCATAATAAAGCTCTATACCTAGCTGTCAAATGTGAAGACTCGGTGGTAACTCGAGTATTGGTGGATAACGGTTCAAGTGCCAATATTTGCCCATTATCCACTCTGGACCAGTTAAAGATCGACCGCGGAAGAATCCGCAAGAATAGCATCTGTGTCCGAGGGTTCGACGGAAACGGAAAAGCCACTGTGGGGGATGTTGTACTTGAGTTAACCATCGGGCCAGTCCTGTTTACCATGGAGTTCCAGGTGTTAGATGCCACAGTATCTTATAACCTGCTGTTAGGACGACCATGGATTCATGCAGCCAAAGCAGTGCCCTCCACCCTACATCAGATGGTGAAGTTCGAGTGGGAAAGACAAGAGGTCGTGCTACACGGCGAGGACCCGGCGTGCACCATGGGTGGCGCCATTGTACCTTTCATAGAGACCGCTGACGACAAAGGTCCTTGGGTCTACCAGATTTTCGATACAGGGTCGGCCAACAAAATCTCTGAAGGAGAGATCATCCCACACCCTAGGGTAGCTGCCGCGACAGTCATGATGGTCTCAGAAATGCTGGGTAATGGATTTGTGCCGGGAAAGGGCCTAGGAGTCGAGCTTCAGGGGATTGTCCAACCTGTCACCTTGCCTAAGAATCTGGAAACTTTCGGATTGGGGTTCAAACCAACCGCAGCAGATAGGAAGCAAGCGCGAAAAATGAAGAAGAGGGTCTGGTTTCTGCCTAAGCCGGTGCCACGTCTCTCAAGGTCTTTTGTCAAAGCAAGTGCCAAGGGGTCACCGGTCCCAAAGATTCTAGGACCATTGATCGGTATAAATGAGGACCTGAATCAGAGTTTTGAGAGGCTATTCGCTGATGTCAGTGTGGTAGAAGCTGGAGAAGGTTCCAGCAGAACAGAGATATAGTTTGTGGGGCCTGAGGCCAAGACCAACAATTGGACAGTTACTCCTCTTCCTGTCTGAGGGGAGTCTTGGTAGTAGGCTTTGATTTATGTTTTGTTTGTTTGTTTGTTCGGATTATTCCAGGGTGTAATCCAAATTTTACTTTTGTTTTGTAAAAGTGTGAACCCTTTTATCCCGCAAGTTTAATAAAGCTCTTTTCTTTTGCCCATTTTAATTTTGTCTTGTTCTTTTACTTTTTGAACAGTTCTCTTTTTACTAGTTCTAATGACATGGCATGCACAACGGATCTTTGACCTAGTCTAATAAATCAATCTGAATCCGACTCAATGATGCAAGAGGTCATTTGCGACGATAAATTTGAATATGACGAAGATAAGGCCTTCGAAGAGATAAATCGAGAACTATGCCAATTTGAAGAAAAACCCAAGCCTAACCTAAATGACACTGAAGCTGTAAATCTAGGAGACGCTGATAACATCCAAGAAACCAAAATCAGCATCCACATTGAGCCGAATGTCAGGGAAGAATTGATCAAAACCCTCATGGAATTCAAAGATGTTTTTGCATGGTCATATGACGATATGCCTGGATTAAGCACCAATTTAGTGGTTCACAAATTACCCACTGACCCGGCATACCCTCCGGTCAAGCAAAAGCTAAGGAAGTTTAAAACAGAAATGAGTGTAAATATCAAAGAAGAAGTGATCAAGCAGTTGCAGGCGAAGATCATTCGGGTCACTCGATATCCCGAGTGGTTGGCCAATGTGGTACTAGTTCCAAAGAAGGATGGGAAAATCAGGGTGTGCGTCGACTACCGTAACCTCAACAAAGCAAGTCCCAAGGACAATTTTCCATTGCCCAACATCCATATCTTGATCGATAATTGTGCTGGGCGCGAGATCGGATCCTTTGTAGATTGCTATGCGGGTTATCATCAGATCCTAATGGACGAGGAGGATGCGGAAAAGACAGCGTTTATTATGCCATGGGGAACTTACTGCTATCGGGTAATGCCGTTCGGATTGAAGAACGCCGGGGCAACGTACATGCGAGCAATGACTGCTGTATTTCATGACATGATACACAAAGAAATCGAGGTGTACGTCGATGATGTGATCATAAAGTCTTGGCGTTAGGAGGACCATGTAGCAGACCTAAGGAGATTTTTCCAAAGACTCCGAAGGTATGATATCAAGCTCAACCCGGCCAAATGCGCATTCGGGGTTCTATCAGGAAAGCTGCTAGGGTTCATCGTCAGTCGACGGGGGATTGAGTTAGACCCATCCAAAATTGAATCCATCCGAGATTTGCCACCGCCAAGGAACAAAACAGAGGTAATGAGTTTGCTGGGTAGACTCAATTACATCAGCAGGTTCATCGCTCAACTCACAGCAACTTGTGAGCCCATATTTCGGCTGTTGAGAAAGGATGCTGCGGTAGGTTGGACGGCAGAATGTCAGGAGGCCTTCGACCAAATCAAAGGGTATCTGTCTATTCCACCCGTATTGGTCCCGCCTAAGCCTGGGAAGCCCTTAATCCTTTACCTGACGGTTCTGGAAAATTCATTTGGTTGTGTACTGGGGCAACATGATGACACAGGAAGGAAGGAGCAGGCCATCTACTATCTTAGCAAGAAATTCACAGTACATGAGGTCAAGTACACTCAACTCGAGAAAACATGTTGCGCCCTAACTTGGGTAGCTCAGAAGTTGAAGCACTACCTGTCTTCGTATACTACTTATCTCATATCCCGTTTGGACCCATTGAAGTATATCTTTCAGAAACCTATGCCCATGGGAAGGTTGGCAAAATGGCAAATTCTGCTCACAGAGTTTGATATCGTCTATGTGACGAGGACAACCATGAAAGCCCAGGCGCTGGCCGACCATTTGGCAGAGAATCCCGTTGATGAAAAATACGAGCCCTTAAGAACGTATTTTCCCGACGAAGAGGTAATGCATACAAATGAGTTGGAATTACCTGAGGAACCGGGTTGGAAGCTTTTCTTCGATGAAGCTGCAAACGCGAAAGGGGTTGGAATAGGAGCAGTACTCATTTCTGAAACAGGACGCCATTATCCTGTTACGGCTCAACTACGCTTCTATTGCACCAACAATATGGCCGAGTATGAAGCTTGCATTCTGGGTCTGCGCTTGGCTGCGGACATGGATGTCCAAGACGTCTTGGTCTTGGGAGACTCGGACCTCTTGGTACATCAGATTAAGGGTGAATGGGAAACGCGAGATCTAAAGCTCATACCATATCGACAATGCTTGCATGATCTGAGCAAGCGATTTCGATCGGTAAAGTTCAAACATATCCCGAGAGTTCACAATGAGGTTGCGGATGCCTTGGCCACCTTAGCATCAGTGCTGCACCACCCTGACAAAATGTATGTTGATCCTCTGCACATCCAAGTCCGTGATCAGCACGCTTATTGCAACGCCGTAGAAGAGGAACCAGATGGCGAACCATGGTTTCATGATATCAAGGAATACCTCAGAATGGGGACATATCCAGAACAGGCCACTGGAGACCAAAAAAGAGCCCTCCGGCGTTTGTCGAATGGTTTCTTCCTCAGTGGAGGAGTGTTATACAAAAGAACCCCGGATTTGGGATTGTTGAGATGCATAGATGCCGGTCAAGCCACAACGGTTATGGCAGAGGTACATGCCGGAGTTTGTGGGCCACACATGAGCGGATATGTATTGGCAAGGAAGATCCTTCGAACAGGGTGTTATTGGCTCACCATGGAACACGACTGTATCACTTTCGTGAGGAAATGCCATCAGTGCCAGGTGCATGGAGATCTGATTCATTCTCCGCCAACAGAGTTACATACGATGTCAGCACCCTGGCCGTTTGTGGCATGGGGCATGGATGTAATTGGACCTATCGAGCCGGCAGCATCCAACGGTCATAGGTTCATTCTAGTGACCATTGATTACTTCACCAAATGGGTTGAGGCTAAAACCTTCAAGTCGGTAACTAAAAAGGCAGTGGTGGATTTTGTGCACTCCCATATCATCTGCAGATTTGGGATCCCAAAAGTAATCATCACGGATAACGGTGCGAATCTTAATAGCAGCCTGATGAGAGAGGTATGCCAACAATTCAAGATTACCCACCGCAATTCCACCCCATATCGTCCCAAGGCGAATGGAGCGGTCGAAGCAGCCAATAAAAACATCAAAAAGATACTGCGAAAGATGGTGGAAGGGTCCAGACAATGGCACGAGAGGTTACCCTTTGCTTTGTTGGGTTACCGCACTACCGTCCGGACGTCTATAGGTACAACTCCTTATTTGTTGGTGTACGGAACTGAGGCCGTAATACCAGCGGAGGTCGAAATTCCATCCCTCCGGATTGTCGCTGAAGCCGAGATTGATGATGATGAATGGGTCAAAGCTCGATTGGAACAGTTGAGCTTGATAGACGAGAAAAGATTGGCAGCAGTGTGCCACGGTCAGCTATACCAGAAGAGAATGGCGAGAACATATAATAAGAAGGTACGCCCCAGGAAGTTCGAAGTAGGGCAGCAAGTATTAAAGAAGATCCTCCCACATCAGGTCGAGGCAAAAGGCAAATTCGCCCCAAATTGGCAAGGGCCCTATACTGTAACCAGAGTGTTGTCCAACGATGCTTTGTGTTTGACAGATATCGAGGGGAGATGTGTCGACATGGCTATCAATTCTGATGCAGTCAAGAGATATTATGCGTAATTTCTTTAATTATGGCAATTTTGGTTCGTTTGTTTGTATTTGGTATTTATTGGATAATGAGATGACGGAGGCAATTCTTTCTTCTATCCAAACACTTTAACCCTTGTTTCCCCCTTTTGAGCCTTAAGTTATTCTTTCATACCCCTCTTTTGGAATCACTAACGGAAAAGACATGAAAAGAGAAAGAAGAAAAGATAATTTTTTTTAAGGAAAAACGAAAAAAAGAGAAAAAAGGGGAAAAAGAAAAAGGAAAAAGAAAAAAGAGGAAGATAAAAACCACAAAACCGTGGGAACTACGTTTGACCTGATTCCTCAAAGAGGATACGTAGGCGCCTCACGGCTCGGTCATAGTGTGCATCATAGTATATATAGGATGCATAATGTACATAGTGTGCATAATAGGCACAGTGTGCGTAACGCACGTAGCTCAACATAAGTGTAAAAAATATAATAAAATTCCCCAAGCAAGAAAACTGGGGCAGAGGTTATGTTTTAAGTTCCAACAAAGGTTTGATTCCAAAAGTTGTAGCAGATCACCCATCAAATTATTTCATTTTGATAGCCTTTCTTTAACCCCACACCAAAACCAACAACGACGTCCAAAAGACCTCCCGATCAATATCCAAGAGATGCCCAGTCAGGCAAATGAGGCCAAGAATAATACGCCGATCCCCAGCAAAGGAGAGGATCATAAGACTGGGAAGGAATTGATGGTCAAAGGAATCTCCAGAAGAGAGGGTCGTATCGACAACACCCCGATTCCTCGATGAAAAATAAAATGAGAGAGTCTTATCGGTGAAAACCTTCACAGGCACCAAAAGGCGACGTGAGATGAGAGATATAAAATGAGAGAGTCTTATCGGTGAAAACCTTCACAGGCACCAAAAGGCGACGTAAGATGAGAGATATAAAATGAGAGAGTCTTATTGGTGAAAACCTTCACAGGCACCATAAGGCGCCGGGAGATGAGAGAAAAGAGAGAGTCTCATTAGTGAAAACCCCTCGAAGGGTACTATGAGGCGACAAGACAGATCAACAAAAAGCGATCACATTCGCAATGAAATGGACACTCATCTATCATCCCCAGCAAGTCAGACCATCGGGCAAATCTATTGATACAAATAGACTGGGTCGGAAATCTATGGTGCACGTCATGATCACGGGGACCGGTCATGTCCTCCAGATAAGTTCTTCTGAATTTCTTCTCCCCCCAAATATTGGTTCAGAAAGATTTTCTCCTTTTTCTATTTTTATTTCTCTTCCTAAAAATCTGTCTTGAAAAGGATTTTTCAAAGCTTACTACCAGAGACCGAAGGGGGATTCATCGAATGCAGGATAACCCCAACAGTCCTAAAGGCTGGCCCCAGGCAATGCAATGTTGTGCCCTGCGGTTTTGGAGGAAGTAAACTCCTAAAGGGAGTGGTTTCGGGAGTAAAAGCAGACTCCCACAGCATGTACTGTAAAGAGAGAGAAGAAAAGGGGGATAAATTGAAAACCGACCCCCAGCAGGCCGGAAACCCTCAGCAGGAAAACAAAGGATTGATGATGGCAGCAAGACGCAACGCCAGGGAAATCACCAAAAAACCGGGGCAGAAAATTTTCTGCCGATTGTCGAAAATTTTCTCGGAAGAACGGGGAAACAATTTGAATACATTTAAGTTCTAGGTCGCCCACCAGTAAAATGCGGGAATACTTTTAAGTTCTAGGCTACTTGCCTCAAGAGTCCCTCATCTTCGTAACCTTTACTGGGTCGCAGACAGATTCCTTACCCTCAGAGTCTCTGCAGGGTCACGGACGATCCTCAAGAGAGGGAGCTCGATCGTAATCCCACAGCCTCGAGATGTTGACATGACTTTCCAAATGTACCTTAATGGTGGGAAATAGGTCCCCCTGATTTCATTGCATACATCTGAACCTATTTATTGGGACTTGAGGGCATGAAATGCAGCATCCCCAGGCAAAAGGGACGTCAGTATGAAAAATGTACCGAGTATGTAAGGCACATAAATAAGTACGTAACAAACATGGAAGAAATATAGAGTAATTTACTCAACCTGTAAGTCTAGATAACTCTGTAAATCAGAAATTACTTTTAGCATCATGCATATGCGTATGAATGTCATGTAGTGCATAGGTACATGTTTCATAACATCATCAACCTCTGAGGGCATCCCATCATATCATATCGACCACTGTGGGCAAAATCATCAACGTATACTTGCTGATCAGGTGGTGGTGCATATATAATGCCATAACCTTTCCCATATCCCATATACATATATATACATATACATATATATGCGTATATCCCATATATATATATATATATATATATATATATATATGCGTATATAACGTCATCTGGTCATGGGTCAATGTACATGAATGCAGTGCATCAAAATTACGTTAATAAAATCTTTCGGAATGTCATAAGACCATTTTTGCCTTTGAGTAATATCATAAAGTAAACTCTTTTCAACTTTCGTATTTTTCTGAGACCCATGAACAATTGATAAAATATTATGACACATGGAAATTGAAGAACATAGATATCTCTAATACTTCTATGAATAGAGTTATTTATAGAATTTGTGCATTTGCACGTTTCGTTTGTGTCGTATAGATCATGCCAAAAGAAGAAGGGATATCCTTAACATACCTTAATTTCTCATAAGAGCTCGAGAAGGTCGTAGATGAATCATTCAAACTTGGATAATGTTTTTGCATGAATTTCCCAAGATTTATCCTCACCTAAAGGGAATCTGAACGTTTTATTTTGTTCCTTCTTCACACCAAAATAATGTATGAGTGTTACATGTATATCTTCCATAAAGTGAATGGAAGGAAAGAGATAACCCTTATATTTCCTTGGTTTTAATTACTGCCACCACCACTTCTTTCTCAAAGACCAATTTTGGATGCATGGATTTATGCCACTTATCTTAAAGATGTAAGAGTCACAATATGATGTGGCAAAAGCTTCCACGTTTGTATGGGGGGAGAGATTAATCTTATCCAAACATATCCCCAATTAATTAGGTAATGTCCCGTTACCCGGTAATTAATAAATTACACGTAAAATTGAGAATTATTCCCACTAACTTAAAATATTACTCACTTTTCACATACCTTATACACCTTACTAGCATGGTCATGTAGTACTTTGTATGACACTAGTCCATAAATACCGGGTATTTTAGCTCAGGCCATATTTTACCCCAAAATGCCAAACTTTAACAAAATTCATTTTCTTTGACTTGCTCCCCCTTTCACCTTCATGAATTTACTAATTGCTTGTGAAATAGCATAATCCTTATAATCTCCAAATAATCTTTTACTTGGACTGATGTCAATAACCTTACGATAAATTTAACGTACAATACTTCAAGGTGCAACATCGTCGTAACTTAATACTGCGAAGCGTGACATCACCGTAATGTAATACTACTGGGTACGACACTGTCAAAACTTAATATTGCGAAGCATAACATCATCATAATGTATTACTGCAGAGGGTAACAACATCATAATATATTACTGCAGAGCATAACATCAACATAATACTGTTGGGCGTAACATTATTCGCCCCTTTGGAACATTTGTCCTCGAATGTTGACTGATGAACTTATCATTTCATAACTTATATCTTCCGAATACTCTATAACTTCCCTTGCCATCTTGACGAATGTTCTGTGAATGTGTCCAAAGTCCAGGGCATTCCCCCTTTAGGCCTCCTTCTCATACCACAACTTGTAGTCGGAATCGTTCCAATCTCATAATTGTTGCTACCTTTCATCATGTAGCCTGCATAATTTTGACCTTCTAAGTGTGCCCAATCTATAGGCCTCATATGTAGAGCTTGATAAGATGTCCCTTTGGGCATCTATGAGTATACTGAAGTTCTTCGCTCGGTACTTTGTTGAATTCACGAATATTGCTATATCTCATCGCATAGGTCCGTTTAGCCATCCGTATGAATTTACTTTCATAACTCTTACTTTAATTTATCATTGCTGAGGTCTGCTACCAAATCCCAGCTTACTCTCGTTGCTTATTCCATATGTATAAATTTATGTCCTTTAATGTTTCCTCATTACTGCTCATCTTTAGAATGATGGCCTAATATCATCTCATACTTTGTGACACTTATCCATCCATTGTTGATTCACCTCAATACTTATCCATAATCTACCCCTGATAACTTAACCTTTTATGTAACCCTGTCGCTAGGGTTCACGTTTCATCGGGTAACATCTGAAATGATTAGACTGATCCACCTGGGGCGATACCATGCTTTCATAACTGTATCTCACAGCATTCCAATGTGATTCACCTTGCATGGGTATTTTAGTCATGTCCAATTCATGAGATCCCTTTCATTTCTTCGTCAGATCATTACTCAATCAAAGGCCCAAACGTCATCATTTATCTATCACAATTACACCCTCATTCTATTACTGTTGATACCCAATTTTTTCCTATATATTTGCAATATACAAAATACTTTCAAAATAGCATATAAATGCTACATAAGCATGTCTAGATGTTTTATTATTTTTCCATAATTTTTTAAAAGATTTTAAATCGATTTATTTTCCTTTTCATCCATAAAATCCCAATACATATGTCCAAAATTATTATTTTTCATGATTTATTTATTGGATTTTTATACTTATACCAAAATATGGCTAAGGTAATTTTTACAATTTTATTTAGTAATTTTAAAAGCTAATTGCATATAATTACAATATTAGCCTTTTAAGATTTAATTGTGTTTTATATTCATAAAATTAAGTCCTATATTTTTAAATTGTTATTAACATGTCATGAATCATTTTAGCACTTTCAATTTATTTTCAAAAATTTATTTACTATTTTTTATAATTTAAAAGGGGGAAGATTGGCTATTTAAATAATAGCCTATTTGTATTTCAATGCTAGCCTAAATTGAACCCCAATTCCCCAGCCCAATTTTGAATTAAACCCGACCCTAGCCCAATTTTAACCGACCCAAACCCGAATCCCCACCTACCCCGTTTAATCTGGACCGTTGCTCATTCAAATCAACGGTCCCCATTCACCCATCCTAAAATAAACCTTAACGATCCCTTACCCTAACTCATTTCTCACCACTCGCCGCCCTTGAATCCCTCTCCTCTCAATTCTCTTTGCAGTCTCGCATAAACCCTTGCCACCGCCACCCAATTCCACCATAATCCCTTGCAATCCCTACCTAATTCATGGGCTCCCATGGAGCTTTGAGGCGTGTACTCGTCTCCTATGTCTGTTGGCTACCTATTTTCGTGATTACATGGACAGATGTCAAAGGGATCTAGTCCAGTCTTGGTTCAACTTCTATCTATGGCCTTCTTCCGGCCATCCATGGTTGTTCAAGTCATATCCTTGACTTTTTCGGCTAGATCGGTAACTTTTCAATGTCTTTCTCACTTTCTCTTGGTCCTCTGAAACCCTAGCTCTAAGAGTTTTTCGATTTTCTTTCAGATCTATCTTATATATGT
Source organism: Nicotiana tabacum (assembly GCF_000715075.1). Taxonomy (NCBI): domain Eukaryota; kingdom Viridiplantae; phylum Streptophyta; class Magnoliopsida; order Solanales; family Solanaceae; genus Nicotiana; species Nicotiana tabacum. The sequence goes on from NC_134082.1 coordinate 38,116,634, forward strand.
GCTTATCATGAACTTCTTAAGTGTTTTCTCGAAGGTTCTTCGATTTTCTTTCAAAAATGACTCTTCATTTTTCAATGATTAGGGGTTTTCTCTTAACCTCTTTTTGAAAGATCTCTTTTATGATTTTTTGGTGTTGTTTCATGATTTTTACTATGTTCAAACGACTTAGTTATGATTTCCTTCTATTTGATTCATCATGTTGAAAATCCTAGGTCTTTTTTGGTCTTATCCAAGTTCTGAAACTGTTTGTTTGAATGTATACTTGTTCGATTAAGTTCTTTGTTTATGACTCTCTTTTTTTTGTGTGACTTATCTGATTCTGAGTTCTTATCATCTCTTAAACTCGACTATCGTTAAAACCCTAATTTCTTAAAAGGATTTCCTCACTTGTTACTATGAGACCTTTACTTGTTTCGGACTCTCTTTACTTGTTGGACTGGTTTCTTCATTTTGGCTCTACGTGTGATTTCTGACTATTTGATTCTGTTGACTACTGAGCCTTAGCTTACTCTTGTAATTGCTGCATGTTTGTATGTATCCAGTTATTTCTTTTGCCAATGTGTTTGGCCTTGCATGTCTGATATTTCTGTTCGTTCTTTTTATATGTCAAGGTGAAGAATCAAGTTTCTTTCTTGATTGATCTTGATTTCCTCAATATTATGATTAATTTCAAAGGGTTCCCTTATAAACCCTAATTTTTACTCATTTGTTTAAAATTGATTGATTCCCTCCTTTAATTACTGTGATGATTTACCTTGCTGAATCCCTTCCCAAAACTAAGCGTATTTTGTACTTAGACTCAATTATTTACTTCATACTTTTACTGCCCCTTATATGGCAATAATCAATCTGTCTCAAACTGATTTCTTTCCTTAATTAACCCTGTTAGTATCCATTTGAGCAATAATCCCTTGATTAAATGGGAGTACTTGTGTTAATTGATTCTGATTGTGGTTATTTCCATGTTTGGGTTGAAACTTTACTGGTTACCTTATTCTTCACTCGTTTTCAAAACTATAAATACCTTACCCTCTCTTCTTTCAAACACACGAACAATTGAGTTCAAAACACACTTACACTCAAAACTCTCTCTTTCTCTATTACTACTTGTGCTATTGCTTTGTCTAGTAGGCTAAAAGCCAAGGCTGGATTGTGAAATCCTTCTTACTTTACCTTCCGCACCTTGCTTTCTCTACTGGTATGTCCTAGTTAATTTTTCAAGCCTCAACAACAACATGCTTCTTTAGTTGTTTTAGTTTCCCTTATTCTCTTCTACTCAAGTTTATGGTTCCGCAGTCAAGATTATTAGCATGCTGTAATATGTTCCCTTCCCCCTCAGATTAACGCTTCCCCTACGTGTGTTTTCTAGCATACTCCGTCAGTCACTTGTTGTGTACTTACTGTCTTGTGAATCCCAAATCCCCATATCCCCTCTATGTGTTTGTGTTCTTTTGGCTGGTTTGTGACCATGCCAGCATCAGCTATTGCTGTGCATGTCCAAACCAGACCCCTACTGGGTTCATGTGCTTACAGATAAGTGTATTCCCAAGATCCCTTGACCCCCTTGTATGACTACTGATTCTATTTGTTTGAGTTTTAAGTTTTATTACTACAACTGCTTTCAAATTGCCTCTGTTACTGATTACTTTCAACTCAGTTTTAAACAAACTCTTTTCCCAAATATGTCAAGCACTCTCACCTATTTCTAGAATCTAGGTTTTGCTCCTCTTGTGTGAGCCTTGCCTTGGGACCCTTGAGCTCCTTCTGAACTTGGACACATAAGAGCTGGCCCTTCCACAATGCACTAATTCTGTTTGGTTATGAAAATTTGGGTGCGAGCACTGCCCATGATCCCTTGAGGTCCTTAGGGAACTCTGATACACCCAGATATGAGAAAGGATTAGAAATATTGGTATTGAAGTGGTTCATTACATAACTCAGAGAGCAAGTCAAGATCAGGCTTCCTTTGGTTGTAATTACTTATTTCTGCACTTCTTCTGTAATTCAATTATTTGGTCTGTAATAATTTGTAAACAATTATCGGGGTGATTAGTGAAAAAGGGTGGGTAGTTGTATATTGTGGGTAAATTGGGTAGATAACATACCTATAGGATCTGCTCTGGTTTAAAATGAATTCTGCATGCTTTACTTTCACACAATTAGAAACCATGTCCATAGAATCTAAATGTCTTTAATAATAGAGATCATGCCTATAGGGTTAAAATCAGCTTTATAATTAGATATCATGCCTATAGGGTGTAAATTAATTGAAGTTCAGATTTCATTACAGCATGTATTCAGATTCGTCTCCCTAGAAAGCATGCCTATAGGTTCAAAGTCAGCTTTTAATACTTAGATACCATGCCTATAGGATCTAAGTAGCTATAATAGAAATCATGCCTATAGAACTTAAAACTAATTTAGTTGGAGAAGCCGTTTAGTTCACGATGTTTATTATGAATTGGACTAGTTAATTAATCTACCGCTTCTTTAATAAGTTTCCAAACACTTCATTAAGTTAATACCATTAGAAAGCATGTCTATAGGATCTCAAGTTGTCCGTTTTAAATTAATCACTGCTCTACTACATTCCTAATAGATATCATGCTCATAGGACATCACTATTACGCCTAAGCAAGCCTTAGGCAATTACTCGAATAAAACTAGAACTGCCTTTGTTTAATCACCAACTGATACAACCATCAAGCAGGCCTGATTCAGACTTCTTTTCTGAGCTATATAATGAATATGGTTCTGACTCAAACCGTGCTTTAAGATTTTTAAAATTCAGACCTTAACTATGTTTAAGTCATGCTATTTATATGTATTGTTTGCGGAGGTATACATGAGCCTTCTAATTGTTTATATGTTCCCCATCTAAATGCAGTCCTACGTGTTTTTGTATGTCGCCTTAGCTTTTTTTACCTTTAAACCTAAGTGTCAGCCTAAAACCTCCCTCTTATAGGAATAGTAGTCCTAAATTCCTCTGGGACAGAGAGGAATGGGACGGGTAATAGCAAGCAATAGAGGTCGAGACCGATCCACTCTTTAATACCTTCACAGAGTGGGAAGGGTAGATATGGATATGATAACCGGTGCGCTAATATCACGTGTTGTAAGCACGTGATTTTTGCCCTTTATGAGAAATACTCCCAAAAATGCAAAATAAAATGACTTTCCTTGGTGTGCAATTTTGAGTATTTCTTGTGATATTTTTTGGATAATTATTTGTATTTGTCTGTGTTTGCTTATTTGTTAAATTAATAAAAATATAAAAATATGTCACATTTTGCATGTAGGATTTAATTCTGCAATTGTTAGTAATTAAATGAGTTTTACAAAAATTAAAAATTACAAAAATAGGCATCTTTTGCATTTTTAGCATTTTACGTCCAAATGAACAATTTTATGCCTAATTATTACCTAATTGTGCGTCAATTGTTATTGGGAGTTAATTTGCGCTTTTATAACTTAATTTAGTTCTTAATAATGATTTAAGTATTTGTATAATTTAGTTTTAGGAAATAAAAGAAGAAAAGATAATAAAAATACTAAGAAAAATTGGATTGGGCCACTTCTTCAAATTTCAACCTCAGGCCCAAATAATTGCCCAATCTTCTCCATGACCCAGTCCACTTCAGACCGGGTCGACCCGTTCCGCCCCATTAACCCATTGACCCAACACCCCTTCTTCATTTTTTCTAAACACAAAACAAAAGAAAAAAAGGAAAGAACAAAAAACACTAAAAAGGACCTAAACCATCCGCCCCCATTTTTGGCTTCTTCTTCTCCAAAATACCAACACCCCAAGCCAACCATGGCTACCTCCCCTTCCACACGAGCAGCTCCCATGGCTGCCTCCCCATCGACAACACACACGCACACACATCAACCACACACAAGCTCCACCTCCCTCGCGTCCAAGTAAACCCCGCGACTGCTGCGTCTTCGTCGAGCTCAAGCTTGAGCTCGGCATCCATGGTCGCCGCTACTGCGTCGTCTACGGCAACCTCAGTTCCGCCATGGACCCAGCAGGAGCTGCTGCCCCATCGACCAAACCTGCAAACTCAGTTCCGCTTCAAGTTCGCGCAGCTGCTACTGCTGTCACTGCCTTCATATTCCCCATCCAAACGACACAGCAGCTCGTCGCTGTTGAATCCATGGTTGAGCTGCATCTGTTCCAGCTCGTCATTCATGGATGTGTTGCTGCGTCTGTTCCATCACCTTCTTCCACCGTTACACCCAGTCGTTTCCATGGCCAAGCTCATCGTCCAGTTCGAAGACCCCCGTCCCCAGCTGCGGCGTCTTTGCTGTCCGTCGACCTCTCATATGGGTCTGTACTGAAACCTCGTCGTTTATGGATGCCGTTGCTGCTCGAGCATCGCTTCTGCCACGTCGACTGTTGCTGTTGCTTCAGTTGCTTCGTAAGTACATGTTCGTCGTCGTTTGCTCGAGTTTTGGTCGAGGCTCGTCGAAAAAGTCCGTACATATTTCGTTTCGATCCGGTTAGTAGTTTTTGAGTTTTATTTTGTCCGTATTTCGTTTGGATATTTTTCGAATCTAAAATCGACGAATGTTTGTTTTGTTCATGTCTATGGTTAGATATTTGATTTTTTGTTTTGTTCATGTTATGTTTTGTTAAATTAATTTTCAGATTTCAAAATGGAAGTTTACTTAGTTGTTTTTCATGTTTATTTCATGTTTGTATTATTGTTTAGGTAAATATTTGTTAGTTTAATGTTTGTTAGATTCAAATTGAAATTTAATTAATTATTTCTTCAATTTGTCTCATGTTGTTATGTATTTTCCAGAAATTAGTAATGTTGTTTGAATTATTTAATCCGTCATGTTTGTTGCTTAAAAACAGATTTAATTCATGTTCATCTTTGTTTGAAGTTCATGTTTAAATCCAGTGATTTAATGTGAGTTTATGTTTTGTTTGTGATTTGTTGATTTAATTTGAATCATGCATATTGTTGTTTGTATTGTTGTATCCTTGCTCATACATTCATGGTCTAAATTAACCAGGATTGGTTCCCGATATGGTTAATTCATTCCGTTAATTTTGAGTTGTGTTGTTCATCGTGTTCATGTGAGTTGTTGTTGAAGATTGTTGAGAAATTGGTCATCTTGACTATATTTTGGTCAAGTTATGATTAATTGATTGTTTAGAGCAGAGGGGTAATTTGGTAAATTGCATTGCATTCGGGGGTAGATTTGTAATTGCAATAAGGTCGGAGGGGTAGTTTGGTAATTGAACATTATTTTGATTCTTTATGTTAAGCATGGGGGACAAATATAATGGGGTGGGGTTTTTGATGTACTTGTTTAATATAATGGGGGACAAGACAAAACATAATGGGGAGGAATATTGTACTTGTTTAATGTGGGCATGGGGGACATATTGTAATGGGTTGGGAATGTGGTATTTATTTAATGTAGGCATGGGGGACAAAGTTTAAAATAAAGAAGACATTTAATGGTGGGACAAAGCATGCCATTGGGGGAATAATTTGGGGTTGGGAATTGAAGACTTGTCTTGCTATATATATAGGGTCATTTGACACATTTTAGAGAGGATTTTGGAGAGAGTTTTTAGGACTTGAACATTAAGGAAGACTTAGAGATTATTGGGAGAATATTTTTGAGAGTATTACATTCTGGAAAATTTCAAGAGTGTTAGAGAGTAAAAGAGAAAGACAACTTGAACTTCTACTTGAATAAATTTCGTTTGTCTTTTCTCGAGTGTTATTGAAAATCAGTAAACTACTGCATCTTGTATCCGTCTCTCTTCTGCTTTGACTACAATTGCACTTTGGTATTGCTGAGTTTTCAATCTGTTACTGGGTTACTCTACTGGTTGTTACTGGTTTGCGGTGTTGCTGAACCTGCTGTTGCTGTAGTATTATTGCTGCTGACTCCTACTTCTTTTGTTCTTGTACTGCTGTTTCCAGGTACACATTTGTACAATCTCGGCTTGAAGCAAAAATGAAATATTAATCAGGCTTTGTTCCTGTTGAATTCCTCCTGTTTAGATTTGTGGTTGAATATAATTTTTCTTTCTTCGTATAAAGATGTAGTTGAATGATTAATGAATAATGAGGTTGCATATGTATACTTTCTTCATCTAATAATGTTAGTTTAAATTAATCGGAGAATAATTAATCTGTTTTGATATTATGGTCAATCTCATGTTCTAGTATTATTGAATAACAGAATATAAAATGAAAGCAGTTTTTCTTTGTACAAATTCGATCGCAATTTTCCATTCGCATTAGCCGTAAACTAACAACTAATAAGTTACGTTTTTCAGCATGTAAATAATTAAGAGATTTTCTTTTTATTTTAGAGACGAACTTAATAGAAAATATAGTCATTGTAGGTTTATCCTTTAAAATAAAAATGAGACGAGCCTCGCCAAATAAAACGTATAGATTGCGGGGCCCTCACAAAATGTATGGTTTAATTAGAATTCGGAAGGACCGTTTAGCGAATTTCACGGTCTTCCCAAAATAATAACGCGATAGTCTCTTTAGGCGCGTGTTTAATATTTTACTTTCTTAAGCTCGGGTGTGCATTTCATGCGACCCAAATCCAAATCCCAAAACGTCAAATAAAATATGTTCCGGATTGTGGGTGCATTTCATGTGACGCAGTCCAAAGACATGTTTTAAGCGATGTTCACATTCTTAATAATAATAATTATGAAAGCGGTAAAAAGTTAAAATTTGCACATAAGTTCATATTTGTATAAAATCAGATAATCAAGCCAAATATAACAGTTGAGCGACCGTGCTAGAACCACGGAACTTGGGAATGCCTAACACCTTCTCCCGGGTTAACAGAATTCCTTATCCGGATTTCTGGTACGCAGACTATAATATGGAGTCATTCTTTTCCTCGATTCGGGATTAAAATTGGTGACTTGGGACACCCTAAATCTCCCAAGTGGCGACTCTGAAATAAATAAATAAATCCCGTTTCGATTGTCCTTTAATTGGAAAAAACTCCCCTGCACCCTCGCGGGTGCGGAAAAAGGAGGTGTGACAGCTCTGGCGACTCCGCTGGGGATCTCTGTTGACCCAGAACCGCTGGTTCGGGGTTAAGAATTCGAGCTTAAAATAATTGTTATTATTTGGCTTTATTTATTATCTGATTTTTACATGTTTGAGCCTAACGTGCTAAATGCTGCTTTTACTGCTTTGATATTACGTGAACTGTATATAAATTGTGCCGAAACCCATATCCTTTCTGAGTCTTCTAAATCATGAAGAAGGGTGTACTTCGTACGACTTCTTTTCTGTATAGTGTCAAATCCTAATTTAGAAC